>NC_051154.1:153652494-153779994 GCF_013339745.2 Dermacentor silvarum
AGAGTTCGTGACACATGCTACTTCACGACACTCTGGGTTGTCTGTTGCGATTTCCCTGGGGTTGGTGATTGATTCACAGTTGCGTGAACATTGGGATAGACCACGCTCAATGTTTAAAATATCGGCCTTCGAGCGATTGATGGAAAGGCATAGTCGCTGCAAGCGGCTCTTGCTGTAACATGAAATCACTATTTGTGTTCGGCTGTATTTCTCGTCATTAGGTGTAACACCTCCAGACGCAAGTTAATGCATGACGTGCGATGTTGCGACTCTACTTCAGTCACCTGCCCTTGAAGATTGTCTCTGTTAGGCGCGTTTTTGAATAGAAAGGTAGCCCTGCTTACACTGGACATGCTTTAAAGATGAAAGCACGTGCCACCGATGTCATGTACGGTGCAACCACATAAGAAATGAAATATTTGCAGTTTAAATGACAGGCCATGGTACAAAAAATCACTCATGCCCTAGTGCAGTACTTGAAGTGCACCGGCCTGAATGAATGTTTATAGCCCGGTGCATCCTCCCGCGTACACGCAGTCTTCCTTCTCTGCCTCTTTTCCTCTTTCTATTTCCCTTTCCATTACCCCCCCCCCCCCCCAGTGTAGGGTAGCAAACCAGATGCTCGTCTTGTTGGCCTTTCCTCTCCTTGCTTTCTTTCTCTATTTAAATGGCAGCTTCATCTAAACACTATCAGTCACAGCTGGCGACTAGCGCGCTTAATTGTGCGATGCCCTCTGTCTTGCTGATCTCCTCACTTCTGTATGTTGTGCGCGCACAATGCCTCTTTGCAGAGATCGATTGCGACCATGGTCGAGCCCCGCTCTATTACATCGAGTCAATCAAGTACCGCCAGCAGTGCCGCTTCGTGACATACACGTGCCAGGGCGGAATGGAGGCCTTCCGCAACGGCATTTGCGTTTCTGGCCAACCCAGTGGCGAGATGGGTTACTACAGCATCCAGGCTCCCGGAAGGGGTCTCCAGTTTCTCAAGACCAATGCACACTCACCATTTTGCCTGCCACTGAATATGTGATAGACTGCCGAAAGAGAACACAGGGGGAAAAATAAATAGAGCAGCTGCTTCGAAGGACAAGCGTCGCTATTCAATGGAATACAACCTTCGCCTTTCGTTTAGTCTTCGTGTGACGCGCTGTGGCTGCATCCATTTTGAATGCACCGAACAAAAACGCCGCGAGCCGTGCCTTTCTTCATGGGCTGCCCTTTTCATTCCACTAAACAACGTGGGCGCCAACGAACTAATTTAGGTAGTAGGCTTTAAGCATTACTTTGACCCAATTTGCGCATTTTATTGCTACAAATACAACAGTCGGAGGAAAATTATCAGGGTTCAGGTGCCTGTGTATGTTGTCATTTTATTTACTTATTTTTGGCGGAAGCGCCTACAGTTTGTAAGAAACTAGAAAATAGAAAATGTACGAGCAGCTTTCCACGCTTCCTCTCGTGGCTGTTTCCTCACGCAACGGTGCACTTATATGCATAACAGGAACGCCCTCAGCTGCCGTGGAGTAGCTTGAAAGCTTGAATGCAGCGCACGGAACTTCCGCCGAGTTTTTCGCGTGCAGCGTAGCTCTACGTTGTGGGGCAGACACGTGGTCACGTTACGTCCTGACGGACGCAACGATTTAGCGCGGAACAACATTGAGCGCTATTCAGTCACCGTCACGCGTCTCCAACACGTACAAATACTTTCTCTGTACTGAAGCATTCCTTGACAGTCCAACCTTAGTGTCACTAGTGCTCGTTTAGAATTGGAATATAAAGAACGTTCATTACGAAGAAGCTTAGGTAGCGTGTATAGCCAAACACGTTATCCGTGCCGCCGCATCTGAAAGGGCGCGACAATATATGGATAAAACGAAGAAATTAAAGGTGTATTATATTTTGTCCTATATAAGTGCCACTGACCACATGTGAGAATTAGCGCGTCGCTGCGTTGCTACAGCAGCAAATGCGCGATGTAACACTTTTCCAGCAGTACTTTTACTCAGCAACATTTGTCGCAAGTTGGAGATTATCGCAGCTTCATTCCGGAATATGCAGTTGCTCGTACGTCCTTAGTTCAGCGCAGTGCTTACGGCCCACATGTCAGTAGCTGGCTACTAAAGAAAAGTAAGAGCGGTGTAGTGACGGTGTATAGTTTGCTGCCCAGCCTACATTTGAGCGAATTACAAAAACATTTCACTCGATGTTCCGCCAAGCATTTAGGGAAGACATGCAAACGAAATCTATCTGCGCAGTCACGTGTGGTGAACGGGAGCACGGGATAATGAAAAAGCAGTGGGCTTATCAGCGGTTTGTGCGTGAATGAGCAGGAGGCGAGAAGCAGCGATTTCATTTTCAAATGACACCATTGATTTTCCTTTTTTTTTGTTTTGTTTTTTAGCGATGATGCCCATGCACGTACACACGCGCACATAGACAAAGGCAGGCGCATCGACAGAGCGAAGGGAAACAATGCACTGTGTCCACGCTTGGTTAGTTTACTTGAGCCAGCAGGGAAGCACAGAAATAGTATAGGCGACGACAGGGAACATTCCTTCTCGAACGAGACGAAGGAGATGCTCCCGCGACGCGTCGACTCGCGCAAGTGCGCGCGCCCGGCTGCCCGGCGATATGCAAAAGCCTCCGAGTGCGTGCTCTAGAAACGGCGATCACCTGCGCATCTTGCTTTCCAAAAGCTCGCGCCCTCTCTGGCCCAAAAGTGGCTCCGGAGGTCCGGAACGAGAAATGGCAGAGGCCGCCTTTCCCCTCGCTGTCCCCTCGCCTGCTACACCTCAGCTGCTGCTGGCAGGGGGGTGCCCCTCGCCCCACCAGCGCCGGCCGTTTTATACCGGTCCCCCTCGCGGCTGCTCGCCTCCCCTCGACGGCGGCGGCGCACCGGCGCAAAGTGGAACGGCCCCCCTTGTCGGACAACGGCTTCGGCAGCGCACTAGGCGACCAGCGAAGCGCGCACGCCGCTCTGCACCTGCACACCGCCGACCAGGCTTCGGGTCACGCCGCCTGCTCTGTCGCCGCCGCGAGCCCCGGTAGCGCCCACCACTGTGGATTACGACGCTGCTCGGATCCTGTTCATGCCAAGGTGAGCTGCACCACGTGCTGTAGGCGACGCTGCTTTCCCCCCAGGCCAAAGCAATAATGGCGCAATACAACGTACAAAAAGCTGCAGTCCCCACTGTTCGGGGAATCGGCGACCACCGATTACCCCACAGGTTCCGGGCTGACAAAATGAAACTGTGCGAACAATGCCGCCTGAGCTAGGTTGACGTCTACGTGAGTCTTTCGCGTATACGTGTTTCCGTGCAGAAAACGCACTTTGGATTGTGGACGCCACACAGTCCAGGGTGTATGCTGGCACTGCGCGAAAAAGGAGGCTCAGGTTTTCTGTGGTGCGATTAGGTTCTTGCGCTGCTTGGGGCGTTTCCTTGAGAAATAAAAAAAAAAACAAGAAACAAAACAATAGTGCTCAGTGTACCAGGTTAGTTGGAAGAAAATGACCACGGATCTGTACCGCGAACGAAGAAAACAACAGCCAATAGCAATTACCACGACATTGTATATTTACGCTTCATAAGCATATGCATGAAAAATTCATATAATTATATCACCTTCATGTGCCTTATAGGAATGATAACAAGCTCATTTAAGCACCCTAACCGTCAATAGTTGATCATGTACATTGGAGGCTCGCGCATTCTGTATTGAAAACCAACTATTACAACTTCGTCACGTGGTGAGAGTGTTCAGCATTAAATAGGTTAAGTATATGTATCCTTCACTGAACTTAATTCCAGACGGATGTTGGAAAAGAAGTTCAAACCTTTCTTCTTTTCTACATCTCTGCGAACCTCAATTCTCAATCCGCTGACAATCCGCTTGCGGGATATTGACTTTGACAGTGGGTCGCTGGTATTCTTTTATTTATATTGTTGCCTTGGCAAGCATGTAAAGGTGAACAAGACCTCGCCACAGCTTCTTCATTACGAAATATTTAACCGTGTGCGTCTTACCGGCGTCAGCGAAGGAAGTTTGTGAGCGGGCACATTTTTCTGTTCGGCTGAACGGAAACTGGCCGTTCCCAGCTTCGCTTACGTTCCAGTGACGAGACTAGTGCCGGGTCTTCAATTTCCTACCGATCCTTCTCTCAGAGGCCGAGCTCTCCGTGGTCGACCGCCCATGACCGCGACTGATCCATTGCAATGCGTTCGCGTTGCGTGCAGCAGCGGTAACTTTGGCGAATGGATCCGTGAGAGGCGTATTAGCGAGGAATCTCGCCCCAGGACACACCACGCACACGGCCGTAGTGCCGACTGAAACTGGGCGAACTGGGCTGGGCTTCCATTTAGTGGGTCGCCGTGTAAACAGCCTAGAGTGTCGTCTTCTATTTTACGGCTCATCATGGAAACTCGACGACCGCCAGGTGGGACCAGCATGTAGGGTCACCGTTGCTTTCGAGCAACAGCCAGCCACGCCGGGCGCAGTGCCGTGAGGCGTGCCTCGGCACTCGTGACGGCGGTTCTTCCCTCTCAGCTTTCAAGGCTTCCCGTGCTTCTATGTCTGCGCGCACGCCAGTTATAAAGTGCACACTTAAGTCCGATGCTTAGTCGCGGTAAGGCATTAAAGAAGCAAAGCCTCGGAACGAGTGGCGTTTCAGAAGCTGCTGCCAGAGTAAGAAAAACAACAAAGCTATTTGCCGGCAGATATAATCGTTCAAAAAAGAGCGTTGCATGCGCCTCACACGTAAACGTGATTTCTCGCGAATAAATTTCACGTCACATTGTCTGGACCGTACCCGCGGCTTCGGTCATTTGAGGGCAATCACTGTACGAAATAGCAGCTCGTATAGACACACGGAATGTAAGTGTGCAAGCCCAAATCTCTCATTCATGCTGTTCGTCGTTGCAGCAGTCCTGATTTAAGTGATGATAAATTTGACGTCAATCAAAAGGTAGTAACTCATTAAGATAAATTGGGCTTTGGATCATTTTGCTGTTACATGTCCATTGTTTATTTGAGTGAGCGCCAGGCCAATGTCCTATGGGCTGGCCATTCGCCACTTCATGAGAGACACACCTTTGACGTTAGTCTCGCCGGTATTATCGTAGGCCATCATTGTTAACTGAATAATAGTAAGGATTTAAATATACCACGAAGACTAATTCAAAATTGTTGGCGTCCCTAAATACCAAGAACTGAAGTAGAAGCTAGCCACAGTGAGTTTCCTTCGTAAATGCAGTTGCTATAAAGCAGAAATTATAGCACGGCGTTGTGGTCTTGCCAGGAAAGGAAGAAAAAAATTGCTTATTCCGTTTCCGTGTGCGGATGTATAGGTAAGCAGTGGAACCCTGTTTTATGAGACTGTCAAATATCCATCAAGGGCCGAATTCACAAATCTTTTCGTTCGTAAGTACTCGTTGGTAGTGGTCGGTTTGCCTTCTCGCTTATAGTATGTCCCAAATCACAACTGGCTGGCATAGGCTCTTACAAAAGTTTCCGGCATTAGGACTGTTTCATAAGCAAGGGCCGTGACCTCCCGGATTTGAAGCGTTGTGCTCTCAAGGGGAAACCGTTGCCTTCGCTTCTGCATGACATCCGCAGACTTTGGCGACCTTGGCTACTTCCCGGACTTCTGCAGAACTGCCAGAGTGAGCTACTCTCTTCGTCAACTCCTCTTCTCTCCTGGGGCTTTCATGCCTTGGTTCCTGTTCGCCCTCGTTTCGCAGTCGTCATTATGTTTAATGTGGCTACTGTAGTTTCTACTAGCCTCACATGCACCAACGGCTTCCAGTTTTCCGATTTATGAGGGCGTTATTTAAATCTGGGAAAACCGAAAGGGGGAGGGGTTTAGGTAGCTTCTTTTTCTTCACTACAGTGGGACGGACAGGGCGCCTAACGGCGGCTTCATCAGCTGTAATGGTTAAAGTTTAAATTATAAACACAGACAGGTGAGAAATGCGTCTGAAAGTTCTCTTGTGCTGAAGACTTAGCTTAGTTCATTAGCTAGCTTTGCCTGAACATGCAAGTCGGAGCATTGAAGTGCAGATGATCTTTCAGAAAAATTATATGCGGTTTCGCTACCGAGCAAGACTAAGAAGAGGAGTATATTAGAACGCCTGGATTTCAAAATTTCTGAAATGGATGGAAGGATACATTGCTATAGGATGGTTCGCATATATGATTTAGTTTTATTTGGTTGAGTTGAATTATAAAAGACGTTGTCCGGAGCATTTCAAATATAGTTGTACAGCGTTCTTCATGGCGTGCTTTGACTGTCACCCAAGTTCATTCTGTATCACAAAATGTAAGCGTCGCTGACACAACCTTTTAGAGCAAGGGATGGGGGGGAAGGAAAGGTTGTTGGAAGAATCGGGAAGAGGTAACCTCGGTCACTTGTGTCGCTTCGTCTCTTGGGCTCCAATTCACAACGCTTTTCGTTTGTAAGTGCGATTTGCCATTGGCCGGCCGTATATACGCTAGAATGTCCAACATCGCCATTGGCTGGCAGTTTCTCTTACGAACAGTTGTAACGTTCGTAAGCGATCGTCCTGTCTTTGTGTCTTCCCCTTTATGCGATCGTGTTTTTGGAGCTAAATTCATTATTATTTAACGTAAGAACTTTTTTCTGTGCGAATACCGGAGCTGATTTACGCTGCGTGCTTCACAAGCATAAGCAAGCAACCTAACTCTTTCGTAATCGGTAGAGTGAGAGAGAGGAATAAAGGGAAATGCAGGGAGGTTAACTAGATCGCAATATCCGGTTTGCAATTGCGGCGATGGGGGATGGCAATATGTAGGATAAAGTATAAAGAAAGAGAGAGTACAACACAGTCAGGGAGAGCACAACACATGAGCCAAATCAAAGACACGCTAGTATGCAGTCGTTCGCGCGGGAAGTTGTCTTAAGGAAGCACACCGCCTTTTACCTTGAAAATCGATGAGGCCACTTTTGGATTTTCTGTGCACGAAATGATTTTAGCTCGTGCAGCATTCCTCTACTGAAGGGATGTAAGTACGTCCCTAAGTGTCGAGTTCATACATCGCACTTTGAGCAGACATAGTGTTCTGGTCGTTTACAGAAAGTACACGAATGGCGTACACTAATGACTGTAGTACGGACATGACTTGTCTATCTTAAACTGGCACTTCATCAGCAGGTGTAGTGCGTGTCAGAGCAGGTGCAGCACACAGAGACACCTTCATAACCTGTGTGTAAGCCGATAAAACGATATCGTGACGATATAGTGTTTCATAACGATAGTGTAGGTCATTATTCTGAACAGATTCTTCCGAACAGTTAGACTAGCCGGCTTCTGTCTCCGACGTGCCTTCAACTTCGGATGTGTGCGGCGCTGGAGGCGTAGGAAGTACTGGGGATGTAGACGCGTCTCCTTCAGAGCCGCAGTAGTCTGCCCGGAAGGCTGTCGGTGGCGATGTCGGCAACGCCGGATGATTTCTCCATGGGTCGTACTTTCCCTGATGATTTATTTGGGGATAGTGGACTCATTCTTAATTTGAGTACAGTCTTCGGAAATGGTGCCAATAGAAACCTGGAAGTGTGAGCACCTGAAGTTGGCTGCACGGCAGGTGTCTTTTGTGTGGTTCTCCGCACATCGGACACACACCTTTGAGCTTGTATACACGCGGTCTTCACGCGTCCAAGCTTCAGGCACTGAATTGGCTTTAAAATAAACAGGGTGAACTGTGTGCCAAAGGTGGCCGACCTTGACATATAGGGGAACAAGTCCACCCTTACATGTAACATTGACACAGCGCATGCTGCCGAGGCGGCCGATGTGCACGATGTCAACACCTTCGGTAGTTATAAGGCCAAGGGTTACGATTCCTACATGATCAGGGGCGCTATAACGTAAAGCTATGCCAAACTGTTTTTATTCCATTTATGCAATCAGCCCTCAACGATTGGTCAAATAATTGCGGGGTACCCCCGCTTCGCCTGTCTGTCATGCGACGTCACGAAAACTGATATGACGTGTGCACACTGATTACCTATGCATGATTAGACCGAACAAAAAATATATCCTGTTCGATACCTTTTTTCCATTAGCCCTTCGCTATTAGTCAAAAGTTTTCGAGCTGCCCCCCCCCCCCCCCCTCGACTTTCCGTCACTTGACATCACAAAACCACGAAAACTCCCCGCGTCAAAGTGATATGTACGCATTAAAGATGCATTAAGATGCCGAAAAAAAAAAAACTGAATTTTTTTCGGAATAGACGAACTGCTTGTCGCGTCCGGTTATTTTCTCAGCATTTACTTCAACAAAATATAACTCGCTTTGTCACTTCTCAATTCGTTACAGTTATTGCAAATGTAACCAACGCTTCAATTCAGAAAATGTTGATGCATGATAATGAACTCAAAAGAAAAAAAAAAGGAATTGCTCAACGCACAGGACGTGTGCAGGCATAGGCAAGTTACTAAAAGGACGCATTTGCCTATAGCGTTGCCACTGAATTCGCTTTCTAGTACGATATGCTTCTAACTCCCATTATCACAACCGCGCTCCAGAGAACACCGACTACGCCCACCAATGTTCTGAGTAAGACATCCGTCTGAGATGCACAGAGAAAAAAAATATAACCATGCTCCGCTAGTGCAAACCGAGCCTCACACGTGTTGATTCCCACAACAGTTATTATAAGAGCTTCAATGTGGAGCACATTACCTTTTGCGATTGCTTTGTGGCTGTATGGCTTTTCCAACTTTTCCAACATGTAACCAACTCTAAACGAAAACTAAAAGTTTTAGATAATTGAACGTAACTATTATCTAGCAATACGCATTACCGAAAATATTTTGAATAACTCAAGACGACTGCGAAAAATATGCTGTTGGCCACATTCGCCTATAATGTGCCTTTTTTCTAGAGCTGCTTCGTGCTACGTCAGACACCCAGCACATTCATTAATTAAATTCTACGGCTTTACGTGCCAATACCACGATCTCATTATGAGGTTCGCCATAAGGTGGAACTTCAGATTAATTCTGAACACCTCCTTCAACGCAGGCAACAAGAAAGTCATCAACACAGGCAACATTTGCTTTTATGACTTCCATCTGTAAACTTTTCGGATTAAAAAAGTGATTTTCGTCAGATTACCGCATGCTGTACAATGTATGTCGGTTTGAAGTAGCGTGGACTAGCTTGAAGACTTTAAAAGTGTTCATAGCTATGTCAGTAACACCAGGTGTGCAAGCGCAAAGTTTCCAAAGGCTTTGTCTACAGCGAAGAAGTACCGTAATGACTTTCACAAATTCAACTGTACCTTGTCGTTGCGATAAAGCGCATGTCAGCTCATCTGCGGAGCCTGCTGCAGTAAGTCTGGCATGGCAGTTCAGACTGTAATACAGTGGTCGGGCAGTTTGCTAAATGACTTTGATCCTTTCATTTGACAAAACAAAATTTTAGCCCTCATACAAGATGACCCGAAAACGTTTAGAATATATTCTAAACGTTTTTAGGGTCAGCTTGTATTGCGAATAAGGACACAGGGTCGATATTCACAAAATGTCTCTTATGTAAGTGCCCTCCGTTATTGGTTAGCACCGAGCCGGTTGTCTAGTTATTATACCCGATCACTATCATATACTTACATATGACAAATTTTGTGAATATGAACCCTGTGTCCTTTTTCGCAATACTTGTATTACGTTTGAACGTCTCCTCATTGGCTGACGCTGAGGTGGGCACGTATCATTGATCGCGATCAGCTTGACAACGACTCGAGCGGCTCGGCGATGGGATATATCGCGGAATGGCAGTTACGACTAAAGGAGGAGCGCTAAATGAAATGCGTGGAGGGTAGCTAGGCTGAGCCCAGTTTGGGCATTTACGAAAGAGGGCCTCTATTCAAGAAGCAGTTCTTACGCTCGATCAGTGGTACGAACAAAGACCCAAAATAATAAGAGTAATAGACAATGGTAACGCATCTTCAGCGTAGGCGGACACCCAAGTAAGAACACCTCTTACGAACAAAATGCGAATTCGATGTGAATCATAGTGAATGGTGTCTCTGAACCAGAAGCATGAAGTTTCCGGATCTCTAGTGAGAGGTGCCGAAGGCTATCTTTAGAGACGCGCGCACGGCCACTGAGAATGCTAAGCGATTGCTGGACGCGTCAAGAGATGCACTGCCCGCAATTCCTCCGTGCTTGAGGAACAATGCTTGACGTCTTCCTTTATTCATTCCGCATCAACTCACCAGCGCTGCCAATTGCTCGTGCTCCGCGGTTCCGATGGGTTGCAGAGGTCAATTCGAGCGCGCCCCTCTCGACGCGCGTGGATGCGTGCGGGCCGCTGTGGAGAGGAGAAGAGCAAACAGGAGCAGCGCGCCCGCAAAAGCCGCCGCTCTTAACCTTCACGCCTCCCTGACAGACAGACCAGTTGGTTGCCGCGACGGCCGCTGCACTTCCTGCTGAGACGGCCGCCGCTGTTGTGCGTAAGCGGGGAAGGGCGCGATGACAGAAGTAAGACACACAGGGCGGGGGAAGCCTGCGACGACCCAGACGAGGCGACCGGAACGCACTGTTTCGTGCGGGAAACGCGGAATTAAGGCGCTTCCGTCGTGCATATATACGCACAGTCGCGTGAGCATTCGCGGGCGTTCCGTTCTCGCGTCGCTGGCTCGCTACATACGCGCTTGCACAGGCTGACCCAATTCAAAGGACGGAGCAGACGCTATGGTGATCTCCACTCCGCTTGTGCACCCATTCGTCGGATGTGGCAACGGAAGGCGAGAAACAATTGCCGGAAATTGCCTCGATTTTGTCGTGTTGATACATAGATGCACGGTACATACGACGAGATCCTCAGATCTACGGAATGCAGTCCGCAATGGAGAAGCCGTAATTGACAATTACACAAGTTGGCGTGAGCTGCGAGTGACCCGCAATGCTGGTCATGCCAGAAAATTTAAAACTCAATTGGCATCTGCCTTAGTTACGAAGCACCTGCTAGCATGACTGTCACATAAAATTATGCTGACTATGAAACCTCGAGCTCCGTAGCTACGATGCTATCAGCTACTTTCAAGGAGTCATAATGACCTCTTACAAGATAGTAATAGCTCAGCGCGAAATCTATGTGCATCTACTATGCAGCTTCAAATGGCGTCATAGTAATCGCGTTTGAATTATAAACCGGAAGATTCGCTCATTACTATTACCAATTTTCTATCTCACCTTCAGTGGGAAAAACTAATGAATGACCAAAAAAGATTAATCAAGTGGCACAAGGTGCAGAACATTCCTACGAAAATAGTGGTGCTACAATTTCCGGTATATTAAGATGTTGTTAGCGGCTGCGAGGCTTAATCAATGTTCTCCGTAACATCCTAAACGCTCTTATTCTTCAGGGATCGAGTTCAGTACATTTGATACAACACATCCAGGAAAACGATTGGCTCTTACGAGAAATTGCAAGCGCAAGAACGTCTTTGTGAATGTGGGCCCAGATTCTATGCCTTAAGGAGCACATTTATGACGCCCAATTGGGCTGCCAAGTGGGCCTTGGTACCTTCATGATTATGTTGGATCTCCTGTGTCTTCAAGAAGAGAAAAAAAAGTTTTGAAGCCCCCAGAAGCTTTCTGAACCAAGGAAATTGAAAGCACAAATGAAAGCATTAAACCATTAGCAGTTCATTTGTTTGTGGTTGAGCATTGCTTAACTGAATATTATTATTAAATGAGCTGTTAATTATGGGTATAGACATGTGTTGGGAAATTACTCTTCCTCCCTTGGATCTATGTTTCAATGTCATGTAGCATTGAAGCGCCACTAGTTGAAATGATCATATTGTGTAAAATATACACGGAACTATTAACACATAAGCATGCTACCATGCAAACTTAGAACGACGTGATATGAATGCACATGTGCAAGGTGGCACCCGTGGCCTCGAAGCGCCACCCGTTCACCACGCGAGCATCCAAAGGAACGAGGCTTTGGAAGTCTTTGCAAGGTTATTGTAAAATGTTTCTCGCTTTTGATGTGGTTTGTTTGCGTAGCTAAAGGTGCTTGCTGAACAGCGCTGTTATGTATAGCCGAGTGCCTTCCACGACAACAATAGTAATTAGCCTTAAATGTCGGCTTTTGAACTTGGCAATTAAGGCAGACGCACAATAAGAGCTTGCGGCATGCCGCTTATAAATGCGCGGTCACCAAGCGGTTAATGCGGGTGAATTGCGCAGGAAGAAATAGTACGAGATCTAGCGTTGAGAGATGATTGCAAGCATCTTGTTTTTCTTTTCGAGCTGCAGATCGGTGTCATGAGATTAGCAGAGGCTAGTGTAATGAACAACAAAGCTGAGGCGTCAGGGAGAATTAAGACCCCAAAGTGGTTGGCAAGGGCTCCAACCCAAAAGAGTTCCGGGTCAACACAATTTGGAAACAAAGGTCGAGTATCGAGGCGCAGGGATGGTGGAAAACACTAATCGCTCACGCGGAAAAGACGACAAAGGAATCCTTTTAAGAGAACACAAACACTGCAGCTACGACTAAAAAAATATTTCACAGGAAACCAAATTAAAAACAAAGTACGGTGAGGCACAGGACTATTATATGCACGAAGATGTAGACAATAGGTTACGTAATACTTAAAAAAATACTATACTCTTTCATTTTATAAGGGAACGAGAAGCGATAGTGATAGACGATGGCGAAACACACTTTTCATTTTATAAATTCGTTTGCAGAAGCATTTTACTACGCCTAATGTGTTCACACCATATTACAATGTCTAGGGGCGGTTCATTCACTGGTATTCGCTCGGGCAAATGTTTCAGGTTGATTTTATATCGCACGAGAAGTACGGATACCTTTTCAATGTGCTTGCATTTTCAGGTTCGAAGCATGCGCGCGCAATGGGACGAGTCTAATTGCCTCGCCTCTCGGGCATCGAACTGTCTTAACATGCCGCAACAATTTTTTCATTTCAATAGAACTGCCATGGGGCAGTTCTATCGAAAGCTCACCTGCCTTGCATTGAAAAGTAATGAGTTTTGGCCCAGTTCGAAGACACGGATTTTTTTTTCTAGGCGGCATCTTGTGAAGACAGACCGACCAATCAAGGGCATTTGACGGGGACCCCTTAATGATCTCTACAATTGCCATCCTCATTAAAAAGAATGATAAACTGGTTGTAGTGCGGTCTTCATCACAGCTTGCAAGTCCTATGTGTTTTACTGATTGACACGCCTGAGAACTTATGTTTGCAGTTGTTCTAAGGCATCTTGAATCTATGTTTCTGAATTTTCAAAATTTTAGCATGCGTATAATCCTGACACCGCACATATTAATAGGCAGTTACGAATGTTATTGTCAACTGTCCAAACATGAAGCGTATGTTTGATTGTGATTTCTCTTGTACACTCCTTGTACGTCGAAATGTGCGTCCAAATAGTTGTGTCGCATAAACAATATGTACTCCATTAAGTCTCGCCCAAGCCACAGGACCTACAACACGCGCACAACTGTAAGTAATGGTTTACTCAAGAGCTTGCATATATTAATAGGGGGCAACGTAAATGTAATATAAATTATTATACGGGCACAAAAATAGAAGCGTTGCGTGAGAAGTGAGCCGCGTCATGTTCCTGCAGTGCCCATCAATCAATAAAGCAATAACTCTTTGGAAGAGCTATTTATGAGAGAGAGGCCTGTGCCGTCGCGTGCATGCTACAATGACGCAGGTGGCTTACATGGAGAAAGCACTTTTGTGCACAAATCATAGATATGGAATTTGTAGCAGGCGCACACTGCAATCACTGGCGGATCCCGAAAAATTAAGAAGAGGGGGGGGGGGGGATGGCCCGAGCTTCCGCTGGCCCCTATTGAGGCTACTTTGGATCTGTCCCTGGCTGCAATGAACATATACTTTCAACCATGCTACCAACACCATCATTTATATTAGGCGTGGTCACTTAAAATTTGTTCGAGAAGCATTACATTTAGCGGGGCTCGAAGATCCCGATGATTTTGTAATTAACTAATGAGCGATAACAAGCGCTCGTTCGCTTGGCATGTCAAGTTTTGTGTCAAAATATGGCTAGTGTGATTGAGAATCCGGCTGGAGGTGGGTAGTCAAGTGGCAGTTCATTTATTTAGTCCGGAGGCTTGCGGATATGAATGTCTATGCAAGCCACTAAAAGAACGCATTGCACGAGGTTCAAATAGTCATTAACAAAACAAAGCGAACCAGAATACTTTTGTCTAATGTAATTTAACCATACAACAGCGCTTGGCTGTATGTTATGACTATTCGGCTGGAAACACTAGCGTGGAAAAGTTAAGCGTCAGTGCAGCATTGTGTTACTGATGTGTTACCGCGCGGATTTCAGGCGTTTTGATTTTTAAGGAAAGCTGCAACATCACAAGGACTGTATTGATGCACAGGATGTAAAACTGCATTGATCGACTGAATAGAGGCGCGGCCAGAGTAATTTTTCAGAGACGGTAACAGTCGCTCGGACGAGTGCTGGGATAGGTTCAGCCGTCCCTCCAAAGGACGAATGGTGATGCTGATCTTTTACTAATAGTAATGAGAAAAGGCATGCTGATGATACCCCCCCACATGATCAAGCGCAAATCATTTCTTCTGCACGACAGCATATTTAGGAACAAGCCTGATTTTATCATTGAGCCTACCTCACGAAAACAAAAAAAAAAAAAGGATTATGAATATAGTTCAAGCAAGCTTCTTAATGACTAGTCCCTGCGAAAGCCTTTTTGGATGACGTCGATGGATAAGAACTGGTTAGGATTGTTACGAAGAAAGACTGACATTCATGAACGTTGTCACAAAACCGTCACCATCCATCATATAGCCCCTTGCAGGACAACGCATGTGCGCGATTGTTTTGGTGATGCGATCTACATTCGTCCAAACGGGGGCTTCTCGATTGTTGCGCGCCAGACAGCTACTGGTTAAAGAACTTTCAAGCACGTGCAGTGCACCAGAAACAATCGGTCTATGATCCTGAGCCGAACATGTACTGTCCAGCGACCTTGCGAATCTGTGTTCATTCGAGAACACGCGAGTGCAACGATTGCACATGAGCATAACGAGCCTGCCAAATCTCTGCTGGACGTGGCACACTTCCCCACTTTGGTCTCACATTCAGGTTCCGCTTAGCTGTGGTGTGCATAATGCCACCACGCTTACGCAGAAGCATTTCGCTCAAAGGGTTCGCATGCGCGCGCGGATTCATTCCAAGAAGCGCACCGAGTGCGCTAATAGCGGAACTGGAGCCGCTTCCGCGACGCCCCGCGGAGTGACTCGCAAGACATTTTCACGCTTCGAGACGTCCCGGCAACCGTCTTTCTTGTTGAGCTTGTTAGTCACGGCGTGCCCTGCGAGGTCCCGTCTCAGACAAACCAAGCAGCCGTAAGAGGAGTCCGCATCTGTTCGACTTCGTGGATTGTTCTTTTCTTTTTCTGTATGGCCCAGCGTTGTCTGTGCTAACGCCGGCGCTACAGTCAGGCTTCCTTCTCACCATGGCATTTTAGCTCCTTGGTTTTGTTGACCTTTTTTTTTTTTTTTTGCATCGATGCCTTGCCGAGGCTTGTCCTGAAAGCGACCGTTTGGAATGCAGTTGTCGGCTTCATTCAGGACACTTATGTAATCGCGTTTAGATTTTCATATAAGACGTTCTTTTCTTTTTTTTTTTTCTTCAGCGAGAATAAGTGAGATTCAGAACGTTTCGTAGCGACTGATGTAGCAACAACATTGCGGATCGATAGCTATTCTAGGACTCTGAGAAACGATGGCACAGAGCAGTCACGAAATGTTTCGCGATACTTCACCTGTCGGCGACCCAACTTGAATCCCTTCTCGTCACACAGGGCCAGTACTTCAATGCCCCGCGTTTGATCCTGGTAGCGGTAGCCGAATTTCTATAGGGGATAAATTCAAAGACGCTCGTGTGCTTAGATTTAGGTGCACGTTAAAGAACCCCAGGTGGTTAAAATTAATCTGGAGTCCCTCACTACGTGCCTCATCACGTAAAACCCCAGATTTAATTTTTAACAGCGCCATTAATGACGCTATTTTCCCGTGTGGTCGACTTCGCTATATAGGTATAGGTTGAGAGCTAACTATTATGATGTGGCCGATTAGCTGTCCTATACACTCTTCCGGTAAGCTTGCCGCTGTTGTTCGCAGCAGCTCTATTAAATCAGTCTATAAAGAAGGGTGGTTTGCATTGTTTAGGTATTCCTGCACTTGCTCTGCCAGACCTCTCGGTCTTAACACGGAGCTAAATAAGCCAGAATTGTAAATTTGGCATTACATACAAATAACGCTTCCAAAAAAGATCAACAAAGTCAGGATGAGGGAAATGAACTCGACGAACCAGAGTTAGAATGCCTACACTCCACCGAGTCGACCCCCCCCCCTCCTCCCTACATTAGGAAGATCTACAACACCAAGCAATTAGTGAGGTTTAGCATGTAATGCTGAACGCAAGCAAGTAATTACTATTCGTTGAACAAATAAATCGGTGTGACTAAGAAGTGTCAAAGAGAAGTGAAAAATGTCCCCGGGAAATTTGGGCCAATGCTGATGCCACGAATATTATTAGCAAAGGCCGCCGGAAAATGGCAAAGAGCATTTACGAGCAAAAAGTTTTGTTAGTTCGAACCCACATTTTTAGACTCTGGATTGATGCTGTATTTGGCCGGCCCACAACAGACACCGCTCACTGATCGTGCTACAAGGCTTACAATCTTTCTCCAGGTTCCCTGTCGTAACCGTTACTCCCCCTTTCGGCATGTTCTACTTTCAATGCAGTTTCGAGCTAACTTTATTCGTAGGGTTACAATTAAGTTGAGAGGAAAACAGGTGCGAACGCACATGGAGTGTATATCTATCATCAGAAGCAAAACTATAGATAATCAGGAAGCCTTAAAAAGATTTTTCGTCGCTTGTGCGTGCAGCCGGGACTTGCAAGGCATGGTGCATTCGTTGCAGGCACAAGTGCGCACTGTACCTTGGAGTGTTGACCTCAGGGTCCAGACTGCGAAATAATTAGTGATTTCCGCATTGTTGGTAAAACAACGCTTGCTTTTAGTTATGCATATAGTAAACTCAAAGAATCAAAGGTTCAGCAGACTACAGAATATATTTGCGCGGATTGAGACGTTACTAAAATAATAAAAAGACCTGTATTCAGGAAATAGTTCACACGCCAGAGCAGTTCGTAAAGCCAGGGCCCAGTTCATGGTAATAGCGAGCGTATTAGCGAAGGCGACCGGGCAGCTCTTACAAGCGAAAAACTTCGTGTACTCAGCCGCAGCGCAGCGCCCGTATTCACAAAACAGCTAGTTCGTACTTTAGAGCGATTCCTAAGAATAGGTGCCGATCAATCACGATAAGGAACACGTTATTAGCGGTGGCAGCCTGCCATTGACGAGCAGTTCTGGTAAACGAAAAGTGCTGGAAATTCGGCTCTAGGTCTAAATTCACAAATCTTTTCGTTCGTAAGCACGCGAACCATCGTAAGGACGTTGGCCAGCCGCCCTTTTCTAATTATAAAAACATAACCTCATCTCTAATTTCGTTAAGAAAGAAAACGAAATCGAGGATGTTTAACTTTGTTTTTCATTTTCGTGTCAAGAATTATGGTAGCCGTGGAAGATAATAGCTATTCTTCACCTATGCATGCTGCATTTCCCGTCAACAAACTGACAAAAAGAAAGAAAATTGTGAGCTCAAAGTCCAGCGCACAACCGAACACAGGAAAGCCACACGCGAGAATGCAACAGCTCTTGGCAAAATATGTAAGAACAATATATATATATATATATATATATATATATATATATATATATATATAAACAGCCGTAAATATGCATGACATTGCGTCCCTTTCACGACACCAGGCGCCGAATTCACAGAGTTTTTCTTTAGTAAGTACTCTCTGCCATTGGCCAACCGCCTTCGCTAATAATATGTCCAGCATCAGGACTGGCTGAAATTTTCTCTCACGAACAGTTTTAGCGCAAGAAAGTTTTGTGAATTCAGGACCAGAAGTAGTAGAAAAATTAACGGCTCGAAAGAGCTCATGCAGGGAGCTAAGACTGGGCGGGGCCACGACTGAACAAACAGGCAGCGCGGGGTTCACCAAATCGCGAGGGTTAGAAGCGCTCCGCGCTGGCACTTCGAGAAGTGCCAGCGCAGCCTACAACCTGGGTCGCACATGAATCCGGTTCGTATGCGCAAAAGCGACGCTTAGAAATGCGACCACGCCACATTCACTAAGCGCACTGCGAAGGTCGAGGCATACGCCCCGTAGAGGTCAGCTCCTCTGCGGTTAACCGTGCATGGCGTGCGATGTCGCTCTCAGTGCCCTCGCGGCGCGGCAAGTCCTCCTTTTCCGCCGCCTGATCCTACGCGCAGCTCTCATCAAAAAAAAAAAGAAAAAAAAGAAAAAAAAAAAACATCATACACGACCGTGTTATTCCGCACGCAAGCGCGCGAGGTGTAGCGAAACGTTAAGTGCAGCGCTGACCGATTTTCGCACTAGCACGATCCTTCGAGCTTTCGCTGCCCGCATAATCGCTGCGGATAGGTGGTGGGCTCGAAAAAAAGGTTCCGTCTATACTATTATATATACTATAGGACGTTTTCCCACCAGTCTTGACATCCCTCTCAGGCGATACGCTCAGATGTGTGTAATCGCACTTGATAGGAAGCACTGCATACTCGATCACGTCAACTGCGCAGTGTCTTCAACGTGTTGCTCGGCTGCCCGTTGTGTATACTTAGATCAAGGGATTTATGGCAGGCAAACATGCGAGCTACGCCTAGCGATTGTCACCAGCTTACATGCCCGCGACGTCAAAGTTTTGCGGTGGAATTCACAAAGCCTTTTGCTCTTAACAGGTGTTTCTCATTGGCCGGCCGCCCTTCGTAATAATACTTCCAACACTGGGGTTGGCTGACACCTGAAGCCGAAATCGGAGAGCATATTGGGCCGAATTCACAAAGCTTTTCGTTCGTAAGTGCTGCATGCCATTGGCCATGCAGCCGCCTGCGCTAATATATATGTCCAACACCACGATTTGCTAACACCTGCTTCTACGAACATTTTTAGTGTAAGACCGCTTTTGTGAATCCGGCCAGTTGTTCTTAAGTGCTCTATGCCATTTGCCGACCGCCTTCACTAATAATATGTCCGGCGAGAGAATTGGCAGAAGGTTTCCCTTACGAACATCTTCTATTGTAAGAAGGTGAGTATGGGCTATGGTTCTTACGCCATAACTCTTCGTAGGAGGCGATACCAGCGAGTCGCAATGCTGGACATATTATTACCGAAGGCGGCCGGTAAATGGCAAAGAGCACTTATGAACAAGAAGGTTTTTGAATTAGGCGCCAAATCTTTCGGAACCCGCACAACAAAAGAAGGTGTAGTGGCAGCCAGCGTCCAATTCTCTATCAGTGCAAGTTCCGAAAGAAACGGTGGTATTCTGCACGCTAGTATAATAATAAGCGCTTGTGCTGATAGGAGGTTCGTTACTCGCTGACTGGGCACAGTGCTTCCAGTCCTTGGCGGCTGGAAGAGCACGCGTTCAAATTCTTGAGATGCCCGCAGGAGACAATCGGTACATAGGTCGCGATATTGTGCCGCCTCATCTCGCACGTTCGCTTACGTCAAGCCTCGCACTGTGCCCTATTCTCAAGACGTGGGAAACAGTGTAAAGTCGTAGCGAAAAGAGAGACTGAACGCTGGTAAAATTACTTTACTACCGCAAGCACAGTTTCCAGCTGTATCTTAAAAGAAAATCTAAATTTACAGAAAATACATGGGCGATATTCAAAGCGTTACTTGAGCTGTAACCACGTGACACATCCACAAGCTCCCATCGTTCTGTCTCTCAGAGGCAGTCGTACAAGCTGGTGGACCCCAAGAAGTTCAGACAACGCTTCATGAGCTCCTAAAAACTTCTAAAAAAAGGATAGAGTAAAAATGTAAGAGTCAGACTCTCCGTTAAAATGGCATGTGATATGTAGGTGAGCGCCTTATCAAGATAGACATTTCCCCCTTTTTCAGCTCCAAACGACCTGACATTTATGCATGTATGCATGCATGCATGCATGCATGTACGTACGTACGTATGTATGTATGTATGTATGTATGTATGTATGTATGTATGTATGTATGTATGTATGTATGTATGTATGTATGTATGTATGTATGTATGTATGTATGTATGTATGTATGTATGTATGTATGTATGTATGTATGTATGTATGTATGTATGTATGTATGTATGTATGTATGTATGTATGTATTTGCATGTATGTATGCATATATGTATGTTTGCATTAGTATAACTAAGGGTATACACTTTTGTGTACACCTTATAAGGAATGAACAAACTTTAAATTATCCTTTAATGTCTAGAAAAGACAGGGAAAGTAAGCACATGTTAGCAGCCCGCGTCAGGATTAGAAGTTGTAAACAAATTTTAGGGGCAGAATTTAACATAAGTAAACAGAATGCGTCTGTGTCCTCGCGCAGTAGCCATATTGAAACATCTGCAAATACAGGTGAAACACTGTGCTGTGGAAACGTGCAACTTTCAGGATGGGACATCCGACAATTTTTGTTTTATCTTACCTGGCAACTACTCGATGGCTCGAACGGGCATAGTACAGCGCCAAGGTATCTACTGCACACAGTTCTCACGCCTCGAACTGAGGCCTGACCTATGTGTTTTTCGGAGCGCTACAACCGGGCGCAAAAGCACCTACTCGTCTTTCGAGGAACGAACGTGAGGTTTCCACGACGCACCGCCGCTCGTCCCTTGCTGTAGGTCCAGTTTCTTCTGGGTGGCCGCGCGGGAATCTTCGCGTGCAACGCCAGCAGAACGACGAATTGTGGTAGCGCGAGGAACGTATTCTTTCGTGTTGATCCTATATACGTGCTCCACTGCTGCATCACCTGCGTCTGCATGCATATACGTACGGCCAAGAGAATGCGGAGTTTATATGCATAGGCATTCCTCTCGGACTAAGTGTGATTCAGAAGTAGTGCTTCTCTATCGCTCTTCCTCATGGCAAAAGTGGGAACACACACACACACAAAAAAAAGAGACATCCAGCTTTACAACTCACGCCGAAATGATTCTCTTGGACGGGTTTAGAAGTACAGGGCCCGAATTCACAGAACTTTTCGGGCTATTTGCCATTGGCTGGCCGCCTGCGGTAATATAATGTCCAACAATCGGATTCACTGACATCTGCTCTTATGAACAGTTCCGTGTAATTCATCATCATCATCATCATCATCATCATCATCATCAGCCTATATTTATGTCCACTGCAAGGACGAAGACTTCTCCCTGCGATATCCAATTATCCCTGTCTTGCGCTAGCTGATTCCAACTTGCACCTGCAAATTTCCTAACTTCATCACTCCACCTAGTTTTCTGCCGTCCTCGACTGCGCTTCCCTTCTCTCGGTATCCATTCTGCAACTCTAATGGTCCACCGGTTGGACATCCCACGCATTACATGGCCTGCCCAGCTCCACTTTTTCCTCTTGATGTCAAATAGAATATCGGCTATCCCCGGTTGTTCTCCGATCCACACCGCGCTCTTCCTGTTTCTTAACGTTCCGTGTAATTACTTTCCTGCAAATACTGCAACGTAGGTCTCTTTTGAGAAGACACGATACCCACACAATAATAGTTGACAGCCACTTTAGCATACGCTAAAGAGAATGAAAGCGAAAGCCTGCGCGTTCACGGGACATTAATTAAATTACTTGACATTCTCATACGAATGGGTTATTGCTTCCTATAACTTAGTTTCTCCCACCAAATGTCGTTCGAGTGCTTTAATTAACTATACCTTAAATTTATTAACTGTGCCTTAATTAACTTCGCCCTAATTAACACCAAAGGTCCAGGGTTCGAGTACCCTAATTAACTATATCTTATTTAACTGTGTCTTAATTAACTTCGCCTTAATTAACACCAAAGGTCATCAGTGCGACTGCCATCAATGGTCGTGGGTTCCAGTGCCTTAATTAAGTTTGCCTTAATTAAGACCAAAGGTCCTGGGTTCCACCATCAATGGTGGTACCATCAATTTTGGTGGCATTGAACTTTGGTGGCATTGAATTTTCATGGCTTTGAATTTTGGTGCCATTGAATTTTGGTGCCATAACGCTGGACGGTAAATTTTTCGACCCGTGAGCCATCTAAGGCGTGAAGCTATTGCCTTCGCTTCTTCCCCTACAGCATCGACCCAACACGTGGCCTCTGAGACAGCGCATTGGCCGGGAATATTTGTATCCCATACATTTGGCTTCAATCATGTTGTACAATGATCTCTCCTAATTCTTCTTTCCTCCATGGTTGCTGGTAACAACCCCTCCCACCCCACCCCCTCTCTTCATTGCCCATTCATAATTTCGTCTCGATACATGTGTTTATTGGGTGTTATCGTCAGTTCAAGGAGCTTCCTGTTTATTTTGTGCGCAATCGTTAATAAAAGTGCGCCTCAAATAATTTGCTTGCGAATTAAACACAAATGACTAGACCGTGTCGTATATGCGTGTCGTGTCCCGCAGCATGCGTTTACTTTTGTTACGATTCTGTTCGTCAGTGCGACGATGTTTTGTTACGAGATGCATAAACAGTTTTCACAAAACACCAATTAAAAGACAGTGAAACAACGCTTTCCTTTTCTTAGCATCACCAATTTCGAGAAATGGACCACGTGTTATGTGCCGTTCCGCTGGCAGAGGCAGCCGTCGTGTATAGGTATACCCTGCTCGCAGCGATCGAAGCATGAACGTCACGCCAGGCCGAGGCACGGAGACTGTGTCCAGTTTTCCAAACAATGCCGTCGTTATGCCTCGGGAGATCGGACGGAGCAGATAGAGTTGCTCCCGAGTTCGTTATAAAAAAAAAAAAAAAAAAAAAAAATCCCCGCGGCCGACACGCGTGTCGTATTCGCACGAAGCTGGAAAGGAGAAACAAAGCAGCGCCCGAGGCGAAATCTGCTCGGAGCGGTGGGCCATTTGCTCTCCTCACATGCGGGCCGTCTTTATTTTGTGCCGTGTCCTCCTCCCTCTCTTAACGAGTCCGCTCAAGGGACGCCGCGACGTCCCAGAATCACCGTTCTCGTCTTCCATGCTGCTCGCTGCGCCGTTGCTGTGCGGACACGCACGGTCGCGGATGGCGCCTGCTTCTGAGCTTGCATCGCGAAAGCGGTGCGTCGTAGAGAGTGGGTAGTGTCGCCTTTCGCATCATTATCGGGCTTCATCGTCCAAGATGGCGAGCGCTTTATTTACGGGGCATATGTGACGTTGCACGGTGTAGAGACAAAAAAAAAAAAAAAAAAAAGCGGCACCCTGAAACTCGAAAATTGTGTTCTTGTGGACGCTGAGGGCATGTGGGGATACGTTCGTTGCAGTAAAAGCATTGCGCGGTATTCGAGAGATAGAAACAAAGAAACAATAACATGCCGAAAATAATGCGTTATAAAATGCCTTCGACAATCCCGAGGCAGGGCAGAAGTGGGGTTCTTCTCGATGTTCCCAAGTTTCATTGAGAGGTTGCTCTTTGGTAATGACGGTATTCTAAGATTTCTTGGTGAATAACGTCGCAAATGGAGCGTGTACGCATGTATGGAACGGGCCATAGGAAAAACTTGAGATGTCTTTTTTAAAGCAAAGCTGGCCAAGTGGAAAATAGTGCACATGTGTAAGAAGTTTCTGAATCCAGCAGAGCCGTAGGCCGGTATGATCTGTGAATTATATTCGCTGGATTCTATTTCTTTCTCATTATCCACCACTCCCAACTGGCCTATCCTAGTGCAAAACGTCGGAGGAGCGCCACACGGACCACTGACGAAGCACAAAAAGGAATATAATTAGAATAGAATCAACTAATTATCCCGACCAAGGTGGCAGAAAGTAAATGATATTAGTGGTAAGGCGTAAAAACGTTATATGCCACTATAATGTCGCCCTTGGGCATAGCGGTGATCAGAAAGTCACGTTAAGAGTCTGGCCTTTAAGTACATTTTGCGCCGGGAATTTCACTTGGAAACAACTTACCTCAGCAACAGGGATCCGATCTAATAATCTTTATCGACAGAGACTGAACTCCCAAAATCTAGGCACACCTCGCCTAATCGCACTCCTATTCGACTTTTAATCGGCTGATTCCTCAAGCTGTTGAACGACGAGCTTCTTCCTCCGAGCTCATTGCCTCTCTCGTGCATAGTGATATATTGAAATTTGTTCAATAAGGGGTGGGACCCGTGATCAAGCCTTCTTTCAATACCACTGCCATCACCGTTGTCGTGCATCGAGCCACTGTTTTGAATAGCCTTGACCTGAAAGCTGCGCTAGCGCATCGTTTGTCACGGCATAGATTAGCCACAACAGCGCAGACATGGGGCTACCATTACTATGGCCTTCGGTTTTCAACGTGCTTTCGGATAAAAGAAGTATGCTATACGGTATTTCGATGCATCGTCATTGCAGATCGTGACTCCTGCAAGTGGTGCCGGCTCCGCTATTTCATACAAAAAGAATACGCGAAAGAACAGAAAATGCGCTTCTATAGATTTCACAGAACAAGAGTACAGAGTACATACAGAATAAGAGTAATTAGCAACTGCTACCACGCATCCAGCTGAAGTATGCACAATTACTTTTAATACTTACGCAAGACAAACTTTATTAACCTAAGTCGTACCACGTGTCTGAACGGAAAGGATTCCGAGCATGTTTTGAGGCAGGTCTTTATGTAGGAAGGACGCCTGCACTGTAGGCTGAAAGCATTCCACAAAGTTGACGAAATTCGCCTCAACAAGTGCACGTCAAAGATCGAATCAGCTACAAAGTCAAATGAACGGTGATTTTTTTTATCACCATCTTTTGTCTTTATCGAAGCACGGTGCGTACACAGTTAGTACATGTCCTGTGCTTAGCACTGGACTAGCTTCGAAGGCCGCACAAATGCCTTGCGACGCGAACTTCTAGGCGCATCAGCCAAATTTGCTCTATCGAAAGTTCAAGTGTGGCCTAATTTCCTTTAAACTTTGTCGAATCTCAGGCAGCTTATATCCCTGCATCATGGACACAGCTTTAAGAAATCCAAAGTTCAGCTCTAGCGCTCCGCATTGCGCCAAGGAAAGCGGGGATAAAGAACAAAAGCCTGTGCCTTCTTTAAAACGCAAGAAAATATCTAGGAGGCGAAAGTTTCCTCGTTAGAAGCCGGCGTCCTCCGATCGTATCGGCTGGACTCAGTAGGAATCTATTTCTGTGGCGAAAAGAAGAGGCTCTACGCGGCTTTCGAATTCAAGAGCGGCTTGCGCGAAAGCGTGGAGACAACGTTAAAGGTGAGCGTGCAACGAGCAGTGGAAATGGAAATCGGGTCGTGCGAGGCTCTTGTCCAGAAACCGCACGAACAGGGACTACTCGCACTCACTTCTCTTCGCGTAGTTTTTTTTTTTTCTTTCTTTTTCTCCCGGCCGCGTTTCAAAGCCCGCAGGAAAAGTGTGGCGAGCGTGAAAAACAGAAAGGAGTGGAAGGCGCGTCCTTGCTGACCTCGTTCTAATGGCGTCCTCGCGGCCATGGGTAGCCGCCGAGTTTAGCACTTGGCGCCCACTGACGACCCTGATAAGCGACTCACCATCTCAAACGTTGCACCACGCGCTTCTGGTCTCATGTCATCGACCGTATAGCGTGCACACACACACACACACACACACACACACACACACACACACACACACACACACACACACACACACACACACACACACACACACACACACACACACACACACACACACACACACACACACACACACACACACACACACACACACGCACGCACACGCGCACACACGCGCACACGCGCGCACACACACACACGCACACGCGCACACGCGCACACGCACACACAAACATGCGCACGCACACACACGCACACGCACACACAAACATGCGCACGCACACACGCAGACACACACACACATGCACACGCACACACGCACACACACACACGCACACACACATACATACATACATGCACACGCTCACGCACACACACACATGCACACGCAGACACACACACACACGTACGCACAGCCCTCATATGCCCAAGGAGCACGAACGTGCCGCCGCCTTGGTAGCCGATAAAAACTGGCTTGACGCGAGCAAGATGAAGTGCGGGAGATCGGTCATGAGGCGAACATCGCTTTCGCTCACTGTGCGCGAGGCTGCAAAACACTCAGTATTTGTTTTGAAAATAATCAGCGCGCAAACTTTGACGGAGGGGAGCAGTGTCCTACAAGGAAACACTCGGGTTATACTTTCCCCGTCTGGAAACAGTTGCAATTTGACACAAACTTTGAGACACTTGTCGATTGCTAAAGCGATGTATCTTCGGAAGACGAAGTTCGTAGCGCCGGGTTTATCTTCCACCACAGAAAGAATCCTACCTAAGAAAATTGGCGTATGATGACACTGGTTTGTTAGTCTTCAAAAGATGGTTTGAACAGCCAATAATAATGCTTGGGCAGCACAGCACGAAGAAAAAATAAATAAAACGACCGATAGGAAAACACACATTCTTTGGCAGGCAAGGCTCACCTCTAAGACTTTTTTTTTTCTTTTTTGCGGATTGCTACTCAATGTATCCAATTTACTAGCCGGTAAAAAACACCTCTATAGGGACGCGTAGAAACGCGCTTCAGCGAGTGCCGAATGTTAGAGCGGGCATGTTGTCACAATCACCTAGAATAAATTTCTACCAGCTAATTTTTAAAATCTTCAACGTCTCTTAAAAAAGTAGAGAGATAAATGAGATGCACAGGGCAGGGAGGTTAAACAAGCATCCTTCTTGCTAACTCGCACTGGGGAAGGAATAAGGGGAGACAGAAAAAAAAGCGCGCGCACAGAAAAAAACACACACATACACACAAAGAATGCCGGAGTGTCAAAGTGATTCAGCTATAACAGTAAAACTGAATTTCTTGCAACCTTAAGTGTGCTACAAGGGCGTTTTTCATGCTTGAACACACTCCTGCACCTATTTAGCGCTCATGTATAGTCATAACACCCCTATAATAAGGGTGCGTGCGAGAAAAGAAAGAAAAAGAAAAAAAATTAACGCCCTTAAGGGTGCCGAATGGGTGTTTTACAGTTTACACAACCTTTAAGCGCCGCATATGCAGGGTGTTCATGTGCACTGTCTAAAAAGAATGTGTTCGCTGATATAATGAAATCGTTCTTTGCAGATACAAGGGGGCTGACAGGTTACAAGCCTAAGGAACGTACTTTTTTGTGGAACAAATGCAAGGTTTATTGTGAATAAGCTTGATGATATAATTTCTGTAGCGATAGCTACATTACGCCAGGTTTCTGCCTCTTCGCCATCGCCGCACTTTGAGCCGTGGCCGCACTGTGACATCACACCACGGCCCTCGATTTTCCAGCAACTCGGCTCGTCGCGGTCGCCGCGCGGCCACCGCTCCTACAGGCGCGCGTCCGCCGTTGCCTGGCAACAACCGCAGCTGGCGCGCTCGCCGCGCCCTCTGTGTGACGTCACACCACGGGCCTGGATTCTCCAGCAACTCGCCTCGTCGCGGTCGCCACGCTGCCACCGCTCCTCCACTAAGTTTAATAACAACATGTCTAACTACAAGCGAAGCCTAAGCGCAACCGGGGGTCTGTAGCTATCGCTACTCGACTAGGTTTAACCTAGTCCATTTTATACCACAGCCATTTTTTTTCCTTTTAGGAATAGCAAGGTTGTATTCTTAACCACAATATTATTAATGGATCTTTTTCATGTTATTACATTTATTATTTTACAGGAATTTTATTGCGATAGCAATTATATGGACACTTAAAGCGGATTTGTGCCGTCGCCGTGAGGTTCCGTATAAAGTCCAAGGGCGATAAAATCGTCGCCGCGCGCCGTATGTGCGAGTAAAAGCGCGCGTTCACGGAGAGCGAACGCAGGGCGGAGAGCAAGCGCGGACATCCTCCGTCGCGCGAAGGCCGGGGGGGTAATGAGAGGGAGGGAGGGAGGGAGGGAGGGAGGGAGGCGGGGCGACGCTGTGCTGCGGCACCAGATGCGTATCTTGCAACCGGGCGCAAGGGGAACTGGCCACTCAATCTCCCACGCGAAAGGAGGAAAGCGGGAAGGCAGCGCAGGAGGGAGGGGGGCACAACTCTGCCAACAACAGCGCTTGCACTTTGCCCGGCTGCGGCGGTCGCCCGCACCGTCTTTTAAAAGCGATCTCCACACAGCTCTGACATTTGTATGCGCTGTGCATTTGCCGCCCAGTTTCCGTTGAAGCGATAGACCGCACGAACCTTCGCTCGCTGCGGCGGCTGCGCTTGCTGCCAGCGTTATGACCGTGGTTGTCTGCGGTCATTGAGTGCGATCTATTCATGTTTGCTTGTGCGCGCTGACACCACGCTTGTTAGTTCAGTTAGTAAGTGAATGTGTCCAAGTTTATGCAGCTGATAAAACTACTATCGCTACTCCGAATAGCTCTATACTAATTTGCTATCGCAATTGATGCTTCGCCTTTCGGGCGAAACTGCGACATTTTTTTTTCAATAACCACATAAGTTACCAGGCTGCTTCACTATTCCGACATCACAACGTATTATGAATTGCAATTATATGCATCCGTGTTGCTTTTATGGCCACTTACGACCAACTCCAGTATTTAAAAATTTCGTTGGGCATGGGCAGCGAAGAAGTTGCAAGAAAAAGCCTCATGCAATGTTCGGGACAAATTACATGTAAAGGTATGGGCACAGAAGTGTTTCATCGTGTCTGCTGTGTGGCGTAGTGAATAGAGTGTATGGCTTCCCCGAAATGTTCCTGCGTTCGAATCGATTTCCGTGAATTTCTTTGGGAAGTTGCAATGATCTAATTATTTGTCTTTTGAGTGAGTACAGGTAGTAATAAACTAAATTAATTTTTTACAACACTGCGGACAATGGCCAATGTGTCCGAACAGGTGAGGGTGTACAAAAAATACAGTCAAAACAAAATCACAAAAAAAATCATAAGAGTTGTAAAATTCGGGTTAAGGGATTCCAGTCTGGAATAGTTCGCTGGAAAAATGAATATTTGCATAAGCTAGCTCTTTAATATACGGGTTTGATGTGATGGCTATGTTTGTGGTGCGATGATTTAGCGCCATATTTGGCCATGTAATCCTGAGGCTGAATTAAAAGCTTGCCAAAATACAATGCCGGCAAGAAATTAGGTGAGAAGTTGTTCTTCTTTCGGCAAGCGATTCGATTTCGGCCATCTGCAGCATGGCCGTGGTTGAGTCGCGTCGTCTGTAAAATGCAGCGGACTGCTAAACATGGCATTTTTTCAAATTTTTTAGTGTTTGCCACAGTAAAATGACCCAAATAGCACTGCCATACTCAAGGGAAGATCTGAGAATTGTTTTATGTCACCAGTGTCAGCGAATAAAGGACGCGTAATTTGTGTTTCAAGAGACCTAATGTTCCATGGGCTGTAGAACCTATATTATCTCTATATGTCGTCCAGTTAAGGGCAGATGGGAAGGGTGGCTCCCGGAGTTCGTCCGCTACCATGGAGATTCTCTGTCCACATATTCTCGCCGTAGTGCAAGGCCACCACTCATTCGTGTTCCTGTCATCTGTCGTACGTTTGTATAATGTATTCTTATTCACTTTTATTTTTTTTACCTTGACACGCGACGTTATCACGGAAGCATACGCGACAAAACGAAACTAGGTAGGATATAGAAAACAAAGATAGGAATGTGAGGACCATACTAAGAGCGCATTTGCCATTATCCGTGTCATATTTCCTTTCTGCATAACCAAAAATAAACCATTGTGTTAATTTTATAATATACGAGGGAAAAAAAGACATTTGGGGTGCATCACCTCCGAAAAAAAAAAAAAACCGAAACTGAACGGGCTAAAACAGACACAACTGTTGCGACACATCAGTCATCAGGTAGTTAAGCGGAATCCATATGACCTCTGGAATATGATTACTAAAAACCGAGCCATTACATCCGAATATCCTGTTAGGAACGCTTTAGGAATATTATCCGGGCCAATAAGGGCGAAAAGTCGAGGTAATTTTTTGCTCTTTTCAGAGTTTACGGTGACCTAACGCAGCTCGAGCGGTAATAAAGTCATGTGAGAAATTAAAAACAAGAAAAAGAAAGATACAACAAAATCGTCGCGAGTTTATGAACAGGAGCTACACGCGAAACGCAGCCGCAGTGTATGAACCATTGCAACATGGCACCGAGCGACCCCCATACACAACTCTAGGCCCGGATATGTTAAAAAAATAATAATAAATAAATAAATACAATAAAAAAACAGCCGAACTCACCTCCCGACGACTGTCGACGTTAATGCGATTAGCATTAACCCTTTAACTGGCAAGATAAGAAAGACTTGACCTAGAATGGTTTTATTGCTTTAGTTCTTCTTTACTTTGCTCAAACAAATACCAATTGAAATATTAAACGGTTTCTCTAAAAACTAAGCGATATACAGTAGGTCAAAATTATTGTTGACCAAGTGGTCCCTGGCACATGCTTTGGCAAGGTCAATGTGTGTTCTTAAGATGTACCTTTATGGGAGTTGAGAAATAAGAGTTTGCTTAAAACAGGGGGAAAACATTTGCATTGGCGAGAATATGACCCCCACGTGCGCTAAGATAGCGACAAATTCTTCAGGTTTTGTGACCAATACATCTGCTGCTGCTCACGCTCAACATTTTATTTAATACCACTGTTAAGCAGCTACATAAACAAAGGTAAATTGAATGGCACTTGACTAATATTTGGATTTGTCTAGCTTTTTGCAGACGCTATTGTTAGATCAACAATATTGTTGAGCTACCAGTTAAAGGGTTGAAGAAATGTAGTGACACACTGTATTTGTGAGGGCACCTTTATTTACAATCTGTAGTGATCATTCTGAGATTAACCTTGCTTCGGATTCACGGACGTCACAAAGGAAACTTCACTAAACGCGGCCCTTCAACCGCAGCCAGTTTTGTCCCACTGGGACTGTAGAATTGGGTTTCAGTTTATCTAATTTCTAATTGACTATGACGCGATTGTATGTATTTCTTTTTAAGGCATAAAACTTTATTTTTATCGTCAGCTAGAAGAGCGCGTGTTCATTTTTATCAGTAAATTGTTGCCATGTGACGCGACCCATGTTCCGAGCGTCTCAAAGCGCCGGATTGCATGGTTGAAGCTGGTCAGAATGTTATGTGGGATTTGTAGACGTGCATCCACGGTTAATCGATTGCACATAAGGCTGCTTTGCTTAGGGGAACAGGGTCCGAGACAAACCGTCGGAGATGTAATTTTCCTTGCTTTTTTTTTCTTTTTCGAGTGAGAGCGACGTTTAAGGGGCTAGGCAGCAGACAGCAACAACACACGAAAGTGGGGGAAGTTATGCCCCGAATGCTAATCGCATTAAAAAGTTGGGGTGGTATTAACTGAACAGTGAACACGTTTTATTCGATCCATTGGGAGGTTTATTTACAAACACTGAAATAAAAATCACCGCAGCGGCGAGAAACCGAAGGTGCAAGATGATGTCGAAACATCTGCATAGTCAAACCTGTCAATGCGCCTATCGAGGCACCACGAAGCATCACAAATGGCCGTTGTTCGAAGTTCAAAGTGATTCAGATTAGAAACAGTAGAACAAATAGAGAATGCTGACCAAAGTAGAGTTGTCAATATAAGCGATATGAATATTCTTCCCCACCAGACGAGATGTCACCCGAATAACGATTTTATATACGCGGGCTATCGTTGCAACTTTCGATTCCTAGGCGTTACTCGCAATAAATTATTATTTTTAAATGTATCTCTCATAGCATAGTTGCGCTGAATATTTATAAGCAAATCAGAGGCTTCCCCAACGTTTCTTCAAGGCACCTAATAAAAGCTGGCTCCCTTGACCTTCATTGACTGCCCTCGAAAAATGCCGTTCGGGCGGCCGCTTTACTTTATCAGCATTTCCGTATTCCGGAGCATTCTCAGGGAAGGGAGACACGAATCGTAACCTGCCCTCTTCAAACAGTTTATGCACGCGGCCGACCTGCTTAATGCTGCAGATCCCGCTGCAGTGGCTACATTGTGAAATGAATATCACGTACTGTACCAGAGCCATACTTAAAGTTTTTTTTTATTTATATTTTTTTTATTCTTATACATGCAAACTGAACCTGGCAACGTTCCACACGCGCACCCTATTAAGTGAGGCTAGCTTAGCAGGACTATTTGAAGAATTATGAGGTATTGCCTGGGATATTATTGGCCTTAGTGAGGTGAGAAGAACTGGTGAGGCTTATACAGTGCTGACTAACGGCCACGTCCTCTGCTACAGCGGTCTTCTAGATAGGAGAGAATTCGGAGTAGGATTTCTACTCCATAAGGACATAGAGGGCAACATTGATGAATTCTACAGCATTAATGAGAGGGTAGCAGTCGTCGTAATAAAGCTGAATAGAAGGTATAGAATGAAGGTTGTGCAAGCCTACGCCCCAACCTCCAGTCACAATGATGAAGAAATAGAACAGTTTTGTGAAGATGTTGAATTAGCAATGAGGACGGTGCAAGCTCGGTATACTGTAGTCATGGGCGACTTCAATGCAAAAGTGGGGAAAAAGCAGGCTGGCGAGCAAGCAATTGGCTACTACGGCATCGATTCTAGGAACACTAGAGGAGATATGTTGGTAGAATTCGCGGAAAGGAATAGGCTCCGAATAATGAATACCTTCTTCGGGAAAAACAGGAAGTGGACCTGGAAAAGCCCTAATGGAAAAACAAGGAATGAAATTGATTTCATACTCTCTGCCGATCCCAGCATAGTGCAGGATGTAGAAGTGATAGGTAGGGTAAAGTGCAGTGACCATAGGTTAGTGAGGTCAAGGATTTCTTTCAATTTGAAGAAAGAAAGATTAAAATTAGTCAAGAAGAAACAGACCAGCCTAGACGCAGTAAGGGTGCAGTAAGTAAGGGCGCAGTAAGTAAGGGTAAATGCAGACCAATTCAGGCTGGTGTTCGCAAACAAACATGCAGCTTTAGAACAGGAAGATAAAGACAACATAGAGGTAATGAATGAAACCGTAACTACGTCGATCTCAGAAGCAGCAATTAAAGTCGGAGGTAAGGCACCAAGGCAACCAGTAGGATAAGCTCTCCCAGAGGAACAAAGGACCTAATAAAGAAACGGCAAAACATGAAAGTGTCAAACTCGAGAGGTCAGCTCGAATTCACTGAACTGTCGAAACTGATCAACAAGAAGAAAGTAAGGGATATCCGAAATGATAACGTGGAAAAGATTGAGGAAGCAGTAAAATATGGACGCAGCATGAAATCAGTGAGAAGAAAACTTGGCATAGGACAAGGCAAAAGGTACGCACTGAAATATAAGCAGGTTAATATCATCAGCAATTTCGATGACATAGTAAAAGCAGCGGAAGAATTTATACTCACCTGTACAGTGCCCAGAGCAGCCAAGCTACTTTCATTCGAAGTACTGATGAACAGGATACAGAGACCCCTTCTATAACTAGCAATGAAGTTAGAAGGGCCTTGAAAGACATGACAAGGGGTAAAGCTGCTGGAGAGGATGGAATAACAGCCGATTTAATCAAGGATGGAGGAGATATCATGCTTGAAAAGCTTGCGGCCCTTTATACGCAATGCCTCACGACTTCAAGTGTACCAGAAAGCTGGAAGAACGAGAAACATTATACTCATCCATAAGAAGGGAGACGTTAAAGAAATGAAGAATTATAGACCCATTAGCTTGCTCTGAGTATTGTATAAAACATTCACCAAGGTAATTTCAAATAGAATCAGGGCAACACTTGACTTCAGCCAACCAAGAGAACAAGCTGGCTTCAGGAAGGGATATTCTACGATGGATCATATCCATGTCATTAACCAGGTAATAGAGAAATCTGTGGAGTACAATCAACCTCTTTATATGGCTTTCATAGATTATGAAAAAGCATTTGATTTAATAGAGATACCAGCAGTCATAGAGGCATTACGTAACCAAGGAGTACAGGATGCATACGTGAATACATTGACAAATATCTACAAGGATTGCACAGCCTTGGTTCTCCACAAGAAAAGTAGAAAGTTACCTATCAAGAAAGAGGTCAGGCAAGGAGACACAATCTCTCCAATGCTATTCACTGCATGCTTAGAAGAAGTATTCAAGCTCTTAGACTGGGAAGGCTTAGGAGTGAGAATCAACGGCGAATATCTCAGCAACCTTCGGTTTGCAGATGACATTGTCCTATTTAGCAACAATGGGGACGAATTAAAGCAAATGATTGAGGACCTTAACCGAGAAAGTGTAAGAGTAGGGTTGAAGATTAATATGCAGAAGACAAATATAATGTTCAATAACCTGGCAAGGGAACAAGAATTCAGCCTCTAGAGTCTGTAAAGGAGTACGTTTATCTAGGTCAGTTACTCACAGGGGACCCTAATAATGAGAAAGAAATTTATAGAAGAATAAAATTGGGCTGGAGTGCATACGGCAGGCATTACCAAATCCTCACCGGGAGATTACCACTGTCGTTGAAAAGAAAAGTGTACAATCATTGCATTCTACTGGTGCTAACATATGGGGCAGAAACTTGGAGGTTAACAAAGAAGCCCGAGAACAAGTTAATGACCGCACAAAGACCGATGGAACGAAAAATGTTAGGCTTAACGTTGATTTACAGGAAGAGAGCGGTGTGGATCAGAGAACAAACGGGGATAGCCGATATTCTAGTTGACATTAAGGGGAAAAAGTGGAGCTGGGCAGGCCATGTAATGCGTAGGATGGATAACCGGTAGACCATTAGAGTTACAGAATGGATACCAAGAGAAGGGAAGCGCAGTCGAGGACGGCAGAAAACTAGGTGGAGTGATGAAGTTAGGAAATTCGCAGGCGCAAGTTGGAATCAGCTCGCGCAAGACAGGTGTAATTGGAGATCGCAGGGACAGGCCTTCGTCCTGCAGTGGACATAAATATAGCCTGATTATGATGATGATGATGACATGCGATCAGTATTGTGTGCGCTGTTAAATGCAGCTAAACATCAACAGTATTTTTGCGGGCAGCCTAAAAGGCTCTGCTGACATGTCTTATTCTACAAAAAAGAAGGGAGCAAAGGTGCTATTAGAAACTTGGTAGTCGCAGCGCTAGCAGCACCAGCACGCAAAGTCAATGCAGTGCATAGTGCAAACGCATTCTAATGTATGCTTCACCTGCTTGCCATTGCGAATGAAAAAAAAGAAGAAAGAAATGATGGTTGGTCGTGGGAGCTTCAAAAACCGGCGTCGTATTTAGCGCAACATAATGTTTTCATATTGTCAAACTGAAACCAGTAGCCTTGTATGCGTTTCTTTTAGGGGCGAAGCTCCTTAAAGCGGCACCCGTTCGTCCCTCGTCGTAGTAGTAGTGTGTAACCAGTCTGAGAAAAATGAGAAAAAAAATTCCGAAGTTGTATCCGTAGCGCGGAATCGAACCAGGGACCCCTCGCTTCCGAGCGCGCGGCGTTAGCCCACTACGCCACGAAGCACACATAGACACAAGCACCACGATGGCAATAAATACCCAACAATAACGAAAGGCCGCGTTTCTAGCGCGTTTCTAACGCGTTTGTGCTAGCGCGTTACGGCCCGTGTAAGAAGCTGGTGTAAGACGCTGTGGCCTCTCCACCTTACCTTCAACGCGTTTCGAACGCGCTGCCCAAGGCGGTGGCAAGTCAAGTTCAAGTCGAGGAGCGTTTATTAATACGGGGGGTATACTCTCTCAGCAGTCATGTGATGGCGTCGGCAAACGCGGTGCACGTTCCGGCATGTGTAAATGGCTGCGTAAGACGCTGTGGCCGCTCCCCCTTACTAGAGAGTACTGCACGTCTCTAACGCGTTTGTGCTAGCGTCCCCTTAAGCGGGAGATCCGATGATTCCCTCCGGAGCTTCGCCCACTCATCATCATTCACCCCGTGGATATGCTGTGATTTTTTCCCCCTTTTTTATGTGGCGCTTCCAGTGTATTCGCTTCACTTGTAGTTCATTGCTGACAGAAGCTTGTCCAACGGCGATTTAGTATAATTCCTTGAAAGAGTCTAGCGAACCCGTACTTGATGATCCGTGCGTCGCCCAAAAGAAAGAAAGAAAGAAGCGTGAGTGATGCCGCAGTGAAATCCGCACCATTTATTTTTAAGCTTGTTGTTGCGCTGGTCCCTCCACTGCCTTGTTAAGTTGTTTAACGCCATGGTTGCATAAAAAAAGTTACAAAAGGACAGCATTGTGAGAATTGAAAACAAAGTTGGCAATTTCACTCCGCGAAGCTACACAACGGTAAGACGCCGTAGTGCCCAAACTGGAACGTCCCTTTCGCGGCTGTTAAATAGACTTTTCTGTTTATGCTGTGTATGAAATCTTGCTTTCTGTATTCCATTTGAATGTTTGGTTATTTTTTTGTTCTAGTTGTTGCTCCTTTTCTACAATTGAAGGCGACTCCTGCTTGCACCGCAGCAGTGGTGCGCAGTATGTATAAAATAAAGTCGCAGTTTGGCCCGAAAGGCGAAGCATCGATTGCGATAGCAAATTAGTGGGCAGCTATACGAAGTAAGCATAGTAGTTTTATCGACCGTATAAACTTGTAAACATAGGCTGACTAACCAAATTAACAAGCACGGTATCACGCACGCACAAGCAAACATGAACCCACCGCACTCGATGACCGCGCGGAAACTCGCTGTCAAAACGCTGAAATGAGGAAGCGCGGCAGCAGCAGCGAGCGAATTGACCTTCGTGCTGCCTCTCGCATCAGCGCGAATTAAGCCGCCAAAACAGCGCACAGCGGACTCTGTCCCCGTCGCATGTGGCTTTCAAGATAGAGCGGCCCGCGCGGCCGCGCCTTACGCAGCAGCCGCCGGAGTAGAACGCGCCCACCATCCCTCCCCTCTCCCCGTAGCCTTGAGCAACGACGGAAGACGGCGCGCTTCCTTCCCTTGCGTGCGCGAGATTGAGCCACGATCGCCGGCTCACCCTCGCACGCTTTCATTCGCACATGCAGCATACGGCGCGCGGCGACGATTTTATCGCCCTTGGACTTAATAAGAAACCTCACGGCGACGGTAGAAAAGCGCCTGAATTGTCCACATAATTGCTATCGCAATAAAGTAAAGAAATTCATAAATAAATGCTGAGGCCAGGCCCGGGAATTGAACCGGCGACGTCGTGCTAAGCAGTAGAATGTCTAGACCTTGAATCACCGCGGCGGGTCAAAAAACGTTTTTGCCCGCCGTTCCCAGAATCAGTTGCTGGCGAATTGTTCAGAAAATTTAATTAAAGAGATCAATGAGCTAGAAAAATTCAAGAAGTTTTTCAACAAACTAAAGCTGTCTTCGAATATGGTTTTTCGCACACGCCAGAAACAGACGCACATATTTAGTGAAACGAACTCAACAACCTACTGAATCTACAGCTGGCGGTTTCCTTGCCAATCCTAATAAAAGCCGATGCACTTCTTATGTAAAAGTGATATCATACGAATTTAATAACCGCTTTATTAGTGTAACGAAAAGCCTGTGTACGTAAAGAGGCAGCACAAACGCGTAAGCCTGTATCAGACGTAAAGCGCACTGATATCTATTCATTCGTTCCCAACAACCGAACAAGAAATAGAAACCGTGCTTATAAACTCGCTAACCGAACCGCTTAATTATGCTATGACCTAATGATCCCGGTGCTAATGCATCTCTTTAACCTCCAGTTGCTGAAGTATATTCCAAAAAGAAGTACAGACTGCCAAGGTCATCGTTATATGTGAAGGCGGACCCTCGTCAGAGTGCTCTGTCTTTCACAATACAATATATTCTTATTGTCCTCCAAGAGGGCATTGTTACATTGGAACAAGCGCTATGTAAAATAATTGAAATATTGGACCTCCTCTTCAACGGCAATAAAGCTCTAGACAACTTAACGTCTAAATAATCACCCCCTGTGATCTCGCAATAATCATGAAATTTAAGGTTATGACAGGGCATTGTTGTTTTAGTACACTGTGTGCCCGTAATAGTTCTTATACTCTTGGTTTTGCGCGATGTTAAATACATATTGTGTATCTGTAACGTCCACTGTATTCTATGCACGAATGGTATGGTATAATTGAGCCTGTGGTCGTAGTTATACACCCTATGTTGGGTACGCATTGTAAGCAGCACCTTAGAGCATTTTGCCCAGTTGATGTAGTAACTATATGCTGTTAATAGTTTTTATAATGCTATATTTAGCGTTTATTTTCATGTTATTAACAAATATACGAAGCTATAGTACACACTGAAGCCAAGAAAGACATGGGGAAATTTGATGTTCTTTAACTGTAGAATTCCTTACGAATGAGTGTTAATCTTGGTATCTTTAACAAAGGGAAAGAGAAATGAAAGTCGAAGAAAATACGACTTGCTGCCGTGGGAGCCAAACCCCCCTTCCCAATGACGTGTGTGGTGCTCTACCAATTCAGATGCGAAGGTGGCTGTCGCCCTGTCCTTTTTCTTAGGTATTTATGGACATGAATATATCCTAGGTAATCCTGGGAGTCTTACCTAGTGCTTTTCACGGCCAAGGCGGCGGATGTATTCATTAAATTTGTATGCGTTTGTTGTACTCATATTGCCACTGGCCAATGATGTTTATTAACACTCATATATCTATGCCTAGCGCAATTCTCTGTAAACCCTTAACGCTTACTAGGCTATAGGTATAACGATGTCAGGTGATTTACAGAACGAGAAAAAGAAGCCTCAGTACGGTGAGCTGCCAAAACGGGGCTCACGCTGCTCCTCGCCGCTCAATTAACGCTTACTTCTTCAGAGTTCTTGCCCCTCTTGGTCGCTCTTCCAGCGGGACTGACCGGTCGGGAAACAAAATATTTATTACGTCGCAATGCGCGCTCCGCAGCGACCTACTGAATCGAGGCCGCTGCGCAATCCCACTTCAAGTATTAAATGTCATTGAACGAACAAGCGGCAGGCATCGCAGAAAAGACTGATAGAACAAGGTAATAGATGCTTGCGCAATGGCGAGAAATCCTTGAAGCTGTTTAAGAGACAACATTCCGCACAACTCGCCAGCGTATGTGTGCACTAAGTTCTCTTTCTTTTTTTTTCTTTTATTTTTCCCGTGCCATAAGGCGGCGAGGAGACGTAAAGTCTATCAGTCCGAAACGAGGAAGAAGGCGCGGCCTGAATCTAGCAAATGTCAACTTACGTTCTCGAAACTCTCTGCCACCAGTAAGTGGCAGTAGCGTGAAAAGGACGTCGACCGTTATCGTCGCCGCACACGCATCCACAGCGGGGAAAAGAACTAACGAAGCTAAGGTGGAGCTCGTGTTTGTTGACATACGCGACGTCGCTAGCTCACACCGCGGCGATGCTGTCAACGCGATTACAAGACTCCAATCGAAGTTTCTCGCGCCCATCACGTCGTGACCGTGGCCCCCCCCTGTACGCAATGTTGCACAATGTGCCCTAAAAGTGCGCTGGCCACGAGGAAGTGAAGAAGCATCTGCACAGTCACGCTGACCGTCATTCTCGCCCAAAAGAACGTATATATACACCGGTGGCGCCGAAAAACCGGACGAGTTTGGAGGCGAACGGCGACAAATCTCTTCTGCTGCTCACGTCGCGTGCATCGAGACGTGCTTCGGTCTGGCCGCGGCTTTTACGGCTTGCGAGAAGTGCGCTGCCACCGCTGACTTCAAGGAGCAGCGCCCAGGGCTAGACTCGGCGGGTCGTACCGAGCGGCTTCTCTTCACCGAGTTCCTTCACGTGCACGATACTCGAGATTTTGAGGCTGACATTGGGCCGCTATCGCCTCAATACCAGGTCGGAGAGGTCGGCGACATCGCGCTCCGGAAGTTCTGGAGAGCTAAGGTATTTCTGGCAAAGAAGACACCGACGACCGAGGATAAAACAACGCAGCTGACAGCACCGAGGTCAGTGTTTCCTTCCGAATTTTTATACGTCCGGTTTGGGTAGGCCATAAGAAAAAAAAAACGCACACAGCACTCGCATGCAGCGGCTTCAAAGCTGGCTTTCAGGACGTGCCGGTATCGCCATAATCGTTGGCCTGTGTTTCAAGGACCACTTCGAGATTGCTTGTATCGCGCGAAGTCTGAAGTTCAAACAGCATTTCGGCTATTCGGACTTAAGGCTTCGACAGCGGACAATGCCATCAGAGGATTGAGTGAGTTACTCAATCAACAATTTGAAGTGCAGCGTACATAGATTTCGAGAACGGGCCAGGCTGCGCGAGTTGCGCGCCCGAGAAACTAAAACGTGCTACTTCCTCAGTCGGCCCGCTCCCAACAGAGTGCGACAGCGAATGCAGCATTGAAGGCTCTTCTGGTACACCAGTGAAGGAGAGAGAAAGTAAAAGTGGCTGTATATGTTATTCGTTCAATTTGTGTGGTGTTATTCTCTAGATTCTGTATTGGCTGTTTAAGATGAGAGAACCTCTTTTCTGATATAGCAGCTTCTGGTCTGTGAAGCAAATGGTGTATCTCACTGTCAACCCTGCCGGTTTTATTAATTTTTTTTAAATGATGTAAAAATTTTTTTAAATGAGAGTAAAAACACGACTAACCATAGCCAATTTTCCCACACGATGCAAGCGTGTATACGAAAGAAAAAATAAGGTTGTGAGAAATATCTGAGAAGCCACTATCATACTCAGAAGCATACATTGCACATACATTGCGCATACATTGCATAAATAGTCTCAAACTGCTTTCTCCAATATCCAGCTCCAACGCGATTTTTTTAACATGTCAGTATCACCATCATGTATTATGCTCATAAAGGCCCTTCGGGGGAGGGGGAGAGGGCAATGTTAAAAAAATATTGACATTCAACAGTGAAATCAGATGTTACATAAAATGTCCATAAACAAAAATGAGTTCTCAAACGCGGACGAAGAAGAAGATATTTTAGCATATTTTTTATTATTATGGGCACTATAATAAACATTTGATTCATTGATTAATTGATTGATTGTACCATTGCGTGAAAAGTAGTAGCCATCACCGTTATAGGTGACAAAATCTCTTATTTTATTTCAATAAAAATGAACGCAGCAGTAGAACATACAAATAATAATCAATCAATCAATCATGTTTATTTAACGTTCCCAGGAACAACCCTGAGGTCTGAGTGCTGGCGCACCCATATATATCTATATATTAAAGAAAAATATACACTGCAGGGGAATATAATAAAAAAAACAATGCATAAAAAGGACAATTGTGCAAAGAAGAGAATACCGACAACAAAGCGTAATGTAAATACAAAATAAACAGGAGAAGGGCAGTTGAACAATGTATGAAACTATGACACAAGGCAAAGCGCGGAAAGAATGATGACAGCGAACAACAACAACAACAACAACAACAACAACAACAACAACAACAACAACAACAACAACAACAACAACAACAACACAACAACAACAACAACAACAACAACAACAACAACAACAACAACAACAACAACAACAACAACAACAACAACAACAACAACAACAACAACAACAACAACAACAACAACAACAACAACAACAACAACAACAATAGTAATAAAATTTTATTGTTACACGAACATTTTACATAGTTTCGGCCTGCCAAAGTCAAACAGGGCCTTGAAGGGCAGAGCCCGGAATTACATTAGGCACACCTAACCAGATACAAATCAAACACGAACGCAGAAGCGTAAATTAACATTCTGGTTACAAGTGAAATGAGAGAGGAAGAAAAAGAACAAAATAAACACATATCAAGTCACTCATCAGGCCACAAGAGTTTTCCCAATCTTCTTACGACTATTCATTGCAAGTACGCCACGAGTCAATCTGTTCATAACTAATGTAAAAACGTTTAACGCGTTCTCCATATCCTGTTCATAACCGTGGTAAAACAAAACAGTCGCGTGGTCGCAAGTCACGTACAGGAGCATGTGATCCATAGACTTTTTTGTCCAAGTGTAGCTTAAAACAACAGTTTCGGTAAAAAGCAATTCAAAGTCTGGCACATGCAAGAATGGAAACACACTATTATAATCATCAAGAGTCCTTCCGTACAATATAAATTGTAATAACGTTTTTGACATACTGTTCAATTTAGAACGCCAAACTCTTGAACGGAGCTAAAAACAACATATAACAAATGTTATCATACTGCAGCCTAATGAATTAACAATCCGTCTATGAACTTGTAAAGGACATGCATAAAGATCTAATATAATATAACATACAAGCAATTCTAAGGAGAACTGCACATACATGACCTAGCTGAGTATTTCATCTCAAATAAAAAATTCGCATTGGCACACCCAGTTATGGCTGGGTGTGCGTAGCGAGAGGTACGATTAATGTGATTGTTTAGCATGGTGTTTCATTCCGTCGTTGATCCGCGGCCCTGGCACGAGATGCCGAACTAGACGGAGAACCATCCTCATCTGAATGAACTAGACGCGAAAACAGGTAAGGAAACGACCGGACAAAAAACACGTTCTTTCAGTCCGGTCGTTTCCTTACCTGTTCTCGCGTCTTTTCCCCAGCAAGAAGTCAGAATTTTGTGCGCTGGTTTCCATTTACCTACTCTTCTAACTCGCTTATTCTCTTTTTAGATTCCTTTTTCGCTTCCCCTGAGCAGAGTATCAAACCGTACATTTTTTCTGATTCAACTAGCTTTTCTACATTTTTGTCTGTCTTTTTTGACGTTCGTAATACCTTCTCGAGGATTAACACGGGGAATGCGGGAGATGGAAATTCAAGACGATGAGCAGCACGTGAACGAGGTGAGAGCAGGAGCTTCCTCTCACCTCGTTCACGTGTTGCTCATTTTCTCGAGGATTGTAACTTGAGGACGTGAAGCGTTCTGCACGTTTTATTTCATATGAATTCCAGCGCGTTCGTTAAGACAGACAGGAGACCAGATGACAGGCATGCTCGATTTTAACACGCAGAATGGTTTGGTTTATAGTTTTCTAATAGACGGTGGAGATAGCGAAAGCGAGCTTCTATGAGACCAAGGGTTTGAGCAGAGTCCGCAGTTATAACTTGCACGTGATCACACCACCTATGCCTTTGACACTAAGATGCGCATACGGTTCTACTTGATAAATTACTATTGAGTTTAGGCAAGAGTACTCGCTTGACGTTTGATCGCTTGCGAGATACCTGCACGCATTCATACTTAAACTTGTTTATTTCCAACTGTGACCGAGAGCACCACGTAATTATTACGTTAGGCTCATTTTTTTTCAGTAACTATTGGTCGTTCGTAGCAGTAAATGTGCAAAGAAGCGGACACAAGAGAGAGGCCGGCACACACACGTCGTGCAATTGTGGGTCATCTAAAAACAATTTTAGTTGTCCAATTACGGGATTTAACGTCTCAAAACTTCCCAGTGAATTATGAAAGACGCATTTGTTAAGGGCTTCGGAATAATTTTAACCTCCTGGTTTTCTTTAGCGTCCACCTAAATCTAAGTACTCGAGAATTTTTGCATTTCGCCAGGAATCTCTTTTCTGTTGTGCCAATTAGGTGTTTGACGGTACTCCTGTGAATGATTAAGAAACCAGACGAGCGAGGGAACATGTGCTCGCACTTCCTCATCAAACATATACATGCGCGTGCCCTTTTGAACGGATGACGCCGCACCAATCTGTGCTTCAGGGATGCCTAAAAAGACGCGCAGCTACAAGGCTTCGGTGCCATCGTGGGCGGAGCCACCGACTTGACCTGAGGGAGCCTTCGGCTCCCCCTGGCCAGTTTCTCAGGACCAATAAATGTTCTTGTCACCGTAACAAGGCTTCGTTCACTCGCACGTGAACTTACACTTGCACAGTGGAACTCGACGGAATTTACCAACGCTCGTCCCCACAACTTGAATCCAAATCTACAGCTCCGTCTTCTGTCAGGAATATCTAGAGCTGAGGAGACGCTTCTGTGCCGCTTGTGGCTTGGCCTGGCCTTCACAAATGCCTACTCATTTCGGATCGGAATGGCCAACAGCCCTACATGCGACAACTGTAGCTGCGAGGAAACAATTGCCCACCTTCTCTAGCTGTGAGTGTCCCCGCTTCAGTGCGCCCAGGAAAGAACTTTCAAAAGTGTTAGATGGACTTGATAAACACCCTTTGTCAGAGGAAAGGGTCCTGGGACACTGGCCGAGACCGTCCTAAGCTCAGAAGACTTTGAAACCGTTGTTGCGCTTCTTGCAGGGAACTGGTCTCAGAGACAGACTTTAAGCAGTGCCGTATTTTCCTTTCTTTGTGTGTGTGTGTTCTTCATTACACTTTTTTTACATCTCTTTTCTATTATCGTTTATTCCCATTGCTCCCTTTCTCCAGCACAGGGTAGCCAGCTGGTCTGAGAACTGGCTAACCTCCCTGTCTTTCCGTCTACTCCTTCCTTCCTTCCTACCCAAAAAGCTGCACAATAAAACATAAGACGCACTTAAGTTGCGGTGATCCCCTCTCCCTTCAAGAATAAGGGGTACCTTTGTATACACCCCTTCTAATCTAGCTATCTGCCGCCACTATACTTATTTCCAATGTTGGCCCGCAAGAGAAGCCATGTCACCTGTCGTGAGAGCTCCAGTGACAGGTGCATGCGGTCTATTTGTAAACAACGAAGAAAAACACACCTGTCGACAGCTGCTCGTGATCTCCTCTTGACAGGGCCAGATGTAACGGACATTTGTGGGTCTGCGTGGGGAGGAGTGGATGGAGTCCGGGGATTCAAAGACGCTGCACTATGTCCTATATCTTGTGCGCGCGCGTGCTCATCCCCGGGTCCTGGCTTCACCCGCCGGCGACAACCCGGCATCTCTGCGGGGCACCGTTTCATTTATCGGCTCGCTGACGGCCCGATCTGCCTCTCGATCATCGGTGGTGGGCTTGACCGTGACCGCGAAAGCCGTCACGCAGCGCGAAAGGGACTCCGTCCTCGTTCAGTAGTCGGTGAGCGAGCATCGCGGTCGCCGTGGTGACAAGTCGATGATTGCAGCCTTGAAGCGGCACCTGCTCTGGCCGGCGAGCCGTCACGCTCGGATGACCTCTGCGGGCATCTCTCTATTTTCCGCTCCAGTGTGATTAACTATGCTGCCGCGCCTTCTGTTACATCGCAGGCCTCTAGCTGACATTCGAAACCTCGGTAAATTGTCATCATTATTCAGCCAAATGAGTTTAATTACTAAGATCAAAGGTAAGCTTTGACGACACAGATCTGCCTGTGCAACCTATGCACAGTTCGGCAAGGCTGTGCTGAATTTCGCAATGCCCGAATGCGGACAAGAAAAATTACGAAAGAATGGGTGTGAGTCGTATGCTCTGCTGCAAGCATGAAATGCGCGCACGACCTTCCTTTTCGCATTCACAATGCTATTATTGCTAGATAATCGCCTTTTAAATAATAATAATAATAATAATAATAATAATAATAATAATAATAATAATAATAATAATAATAATAATAATAATAATAATATATCATTATTATTTCTAATGTATGCGTGCGCCAGCACTTAGACCTCATGGTTGTTCCCGGGCACGGTAAATAAATTATTATTATTATTAATATTATTATTACAATTATGTTCACTGAAACGGTTGTGGTAAGGCATATTTGGAACCCCGATTTCAAACAGGAATATATTGCTCCCCGTGCCCTACGGAAAACATTGCGTTTTATATAGTACCTTACTGCAACACAAGATTTGGTAAAGCTAGTAGGCATCCTTATGTCCCAAGGATATTCAATGACCTACCTGATCATATTGTGGCGGCAACCACGAAACGAAACTTGAAAGTATTGTGGGAGGCACTATAAGTTATGTATATTACTAAATACTGTTTTCTTTCTCGCTATATTGTTCCTTGTTTTTCTGTTGTCACTTATTTCAACTGAGTTCCTGTGTTATTTAAACTTCATTTTGCTGTTGAGATGAGCTTCACCAGAGAGAGAGAGAGAGAGCGAGAGAGGAAAGGCAGGGAGATTAATCAGAGGAGAGTTTCCGGTTTGCTACCCTGCACTGGGGTGGGGGATATAGGGGTGGGAAAGAGGGCAAAGAGAGAGAGAAAAAAACATGTACAACAACAGGTCACAGAAAGGGCGTTTCAATCACAAGCGTTCACATAGCCACCGGTCGATCTCAAGATATGGCCTCTGTGATTTCAAATACCAACTGTTCATGCGGAAAAGCTTCACCAGCTTTTCATTGCTGTACATGTTGCCATTTTGTTTTTGTTTGCCGACGTGCCGGGCCAAGTGGCGCAAGCCACTTCCTTGGCTTTGACTGGCCTACCTTCTGATGTACAAAGATTATTTCATTTCATTTCATTTTATTGCATTTCATTTCCTTTATTTCTGAAAGTGCCCAAGAACAGCTCTAGGCCTTAGTATTGGTGCACTTGTGTTACACAAAGAACAGAAAATAAAAAACAAACAAAACAGAAAACGTGAAAGTACAGTGGTAAAATGCAACAAAAAATACAACAAAAAAGATGGCAACAACAACAACAACAACAACAATAATAATAATAATAATAATAATAATAATAATAATAATAATAATAATAATAAAAACACCGCCCAAGAACTCCATACAGATGGTTATAACCAGTGAAGCTGAAATGTGCGGCCCCGGTATTTAGCAGTGGGTTAATCCCGACGCTGTATTGAAGCGTTTCTCAATTATTGGTTACATGTTTGCGTTTATAGTGGAACGCAAGCGCCAATGGCGGGCGGATGCTGCTAACCACGACGCCGAGCTAACTCGAGATATCGAACGCATGCGGCAACGGCGAGCCGAGAGGCGGCATTGCGGGCAGAGCTGCGTCAACGTGGCCATGGCGGAAACGCGTTCGCCGGGGCCAACGCCCGCTTTCGGCAGGAGTTTTTCGAGCGGCACTTTGGCTTCGGCTGCGACGAAACGTCCACGTTGAAATCGCGAAGTGGAACGCAAGCGCCAATGGCGGGTGGATGCTGCTAACCACGACGCCGAGCTAACTCGAGATATCGAACGCATGCGGCAACGGCGAGCCGAGAGGCGGCATTGCGGGCAGAGCAGCGTCAACGTGGCCATGGCGGAAACACGTTCGCCGGGGCCAACGCCCGCTTTCGGCAGGAGTTTTTCGAGCGGCACTTTGGCTTCGGCTGCGACGAAACGTCCACGTTGAAATCGCGAAGTGGAACGCAAGCGCCAATGGCGGGTGGATGCTGCTAACCACGACGCCGAGCTAACTCGAGATATCGAACGCATGCGGCAACGGCGAGCCGAGAAGCGGCATTGCGGGCAGAGCAGCGTCAACGTGGCCATGGCGGAAACGCGTTCGCCGGGGCCAACGCCCGCTTTCGGCAGGAGTTTTTCGAGCGGCACTTTGGCTTCGGCTGCGACGAAACGTCCACGTTGAAATCGCGAAGTGGAACGCAAGCGCCAATGGCGGGTGGATGCTGCTAACCACGACGCCGAGCTAACTCGAGATATCGAACGCATGCGGCAACGGCGAGCCGAGAGACGGCATTGCGGGCAGAGCAGCGTCAACGTGGCCATGGCGGAAACGCGTTCGCCGGGGCCAACGCCCGCTTTCGGCAGGAGTTTTTCGAGCGGCACTTTGGCTTCGGCTGCGACGAAACGTCCACGTTGAAATCGCGAAGTGGAACGCAAGCGCCAATGGCGGGTGGATGCTGCTAACCACGACGCCGAGCTAACTCGAGATATCGAACGCATGCGGCACGGCGAGCCGAGAGACGGCATTGCGGGCAGAGCAGCGTCAACGTGGCAATGGCGGAAACACGTTCGCCGGGGCCAACGCCCGCTTTCGGCAGGAGTTTTTCGAGCGGCACTTTGGCTTCGGCTGCGACGAAACGTCCACGTTGAAATCGCGAAGTGGAACGCAAGCGCCAATGGCGGGTGGATGCTGCTAACCACGACGCCGAGCTAACTCGAGATATCGAACGCATGCGGCAACGGCGAGCCGAGAGGCGGCATTGCGGGCAGAGCAGCGTCAACGTGGCCATGGCGGAAACGCGTTCGCCGGGGCCAACGCCCGCTTTCGGCAGGAGTTTTTCGAGCGGCACTTTGGCTTCGGCTGCGACGAAACGTCCACGTTGAAATCGCGAAGTGGAACGCAAGCGCCAATGGCGGGTGGATGCTGCTAACCACGACGCCGAGCTAACTCGAGATATCGAACGCATGCGGCAACGGCGAGCCGAGAGAGCGGCATTGCGGGCAGAGCAGCGTCAACGTGGCCATGGCGGGAAACGCGTTCGCCGGGGCCAACGCCCGCTTTCGGCAGGAGTTTTTCGAGCGGCACTTTGGCTTCGGCTGCGACGAAACGTCCACGTTGAAATCGCGAAGTGGAACGCAAGCGCCAATGGCGGGTGGATGCTGCTAACCACGACGCCGAGCTAACTCGAGATATCGAACGCATGCGGCAACGGCGAGCCGAGAGACGGCATTGCGGGCAGAGCAGGCCCGGCACTTTGGCTTCGGCTGCGACGAAACGTCCACGTTGAAATCGCGAAGTGGAACGCAAGCGCCAATGGCGGGTGGATGCTGCTAACCACGACGCCGAGCTAACTCGAGATATCGAACGCATGCGGCAACGGTGAGCCGAGAGGCGGCATTGCGGGCAGAGCAGCGTCAACGTGGCCATGGCGGAAACGCGTTCGCCGGGGCCAACGCCCGCTTTCGGCAGGAGTTTTTCGAGCGGCACTTTGGCTTCGGCTGCGACGAAACGTCCACGTTGAAATCGCGAAGTGGAATCGCAAGCGCCAATGGCGGGTGGATGCTGCTAACCACGACGCCGAGCTAACTCGAGATATCGAACGCATGCGTCAGTGCAACGGCGTGACAGCGGCCCATCCGTGCGATGGCGAGCAGTCATCGCATCAACTGCTGGTTCCATGTGGCGGAAACGCGTGCATCCGCATCAGTTTGGGTTTAAACATCAACTTGCTCCCAGCTTTCAATTCTTTCGCAGCGGCCACTCTTGGGCCTAGCAAGGGGCGGACCAGAATTCACGTCCCAGTTGAGGTAATCGCCGGAACCGAGTAACGCTAGCGCTAAGGCCTCGCGTTCGATCTGGAGTATTTCCTTTCGGCTAACGGTCACGCCCGAGATCTAAATCCAATCGAGCGATGATCCGCACCGACGCCATGCGGCGAAGCAGCGAGAGGCTCCCGGGGTCAAAATGTGTTAAGACCGGCGCAGCGCACAGCTTTTTGCTCCTTTCTCTAAAAGCCATGGCTTTCGGCTGCCAACGCAAACGTTTCGTGGGGCAGCTAGAGTTTTTTTTCTAGCGGATGCAATCCCTCTGGCGTCAATGCGGTGACTCGATGACGAAAATCGTCGGCACGTTGAACCATGCTCCTTGAAGATGAAGTACGCTTCAACATTAGCATTCTGATGGCGGGTGGATGCTGCTAACCACGACGCCGAGCTAACTCGAGATATCGAACGCATGCTTGCGTTGAAATATAGCGGTGCCGACGCTACGGCGAGCAGAATAGTCGAGAGCCAGCGGAGTCGTCGTGATTGCGGGCAGAGCAGCGTCAACGTGGCCATGGCGGAAACGCGTTCGCCACGGGGCCAACGCCCGCTTTCGGCAGGAGTTTTTCGAGCGGCACTTTGGCTTCGGAGGCTGCGACGAAACGTCCACGTTGAAATCGCGAAGTGGAACGCAAGCGCCTTGTAATGGCGGGTGGATGCTGCTAACCACGACGCCGAGCTAACTCGAGATATCGAACGCATGCGGCAACGGCGAGCCGAGAGATTGCGGCATTGCGGGCAGAGCAGCGTTTATCTGTGCTTCTTGCAGCTGCGGCCATCGTTGACGGTACGTTTCATAAACTGCCCTGGGAATTACACAGACTGGCGATCCTGTGTCGATGTCCATCGTCAGATTGATGCCACCCCAATTGAAACATTTCCTGATAGGTGGAACCAAAGCTGGAGCAGTGGTCAATGACCAAATCTGCGATGCGTTGCTGTTGCTATCTTCAGTATCGTCCTTCGTATGCGCTGTTAATGCTAGCGCTCTGTCGGTGGTGGTTTCGGGCGAGCACATTCTGGCTAAGTGACCCTGCCGCCTACACTTGAAACATCGCCGCTTCTTTAGCCTGCACGTCGAAGCTTTGTGCCCATAGCTTCCACAACATCTGCACAGTGCTTGTGACGTTACGGGTTTTCTTTTTACTCGAGCCTGGTTCACGTCGCGGGGATAATTGTAGCACGTGCGTCTGCTCGTTGTCGGCCGAAATGCCTTGTGAATCAAGTTCTGCGGTTTCCGCGGCAAGAGCGAGGGCCTCAGCGTCAGCCAAAGACAAATCCTTTTTCGCTAGTAGCTGTTTCTGTAAGCTCTTGGACCTTACACCACACACTATCCGGTCCCTTATCATGTTGTCCAACGGGGCCCAATGCCGCTTTCGGCAGGAGTTTTTCGAGCGGCACTTTGTCTTCGGCTGCGACGAAACGTCCACGTTGAAATCGCGAAGTTGGAACGCAAGCGCCAATGGCGGGTGGATGCTGCTAACCACGACGCCGAGCTAACTCGAGATATCGAACGCATGCGGCAACGGCGAGCCGAGGAGCCGGCGTTGTGGGCAGAGCAGGCACGGCGCAGTGAACGACGTCATTAACGGCGCTGCCAATGGCGCGCGCGCTTGGGTGCGACGTAGAGAATGACGTAACTGACGGCGCAGCCAATGGAGACGTTTATCGAAACATGGGACGAACAGTTTTTCGTTTCACCTATAGCCATATACAGCTTTCGCTGTAATAGTAATAATAATTATTATTATCTTCTTTTTTCATGGGAACTAGCGGCGTCACTCCAGGATAAGTATTAGGACCACACCTTCTACAGCGTAAGCTGTTATGGGTTCATTCCAATAGCCGTTTCGGTTCACGATGGTGTCCGCCTCCGCCTCCGCCGCCGCCGTTGGTAACCGCAACCGCTATCACCGGAAATGCGAAAAAAGTACCCGGTCCCCGCCGGAATCTCTACCACTCTACCACTGAGCCACGCAAGTTTTTTTCTTTATTTCTATTTTAACAAAATACACTGAGCCACGCAAGCGTTTGCTATTGGGCAGCGGAAAAATGCCCTATAAACGCTCTCTAGGCAGGCACGCAGGCGGAGACGATCCGAGCCTCCACCAGTATGGTGGCGCCATCTAGGTAAGGCGCCTGCAAACGCAGCGTGCGTAGGCGCAGACGACGAGATGCGATTCAGATGAGGCGCGCAATCAACGCAATCCCGAGCTGCCCGAGCCTTCGCCAGTATGGTGGCGCCATCTAGTTAAGGTGCCTGCAAACGCAGCGTGCCCGACATGTAAGTTGCAGTTGTAAGGCTTGATCGGGCTCAGCAGACTGCTGTGCAGAGAGCATTACAAGCCGCAGCTTGCCGTCGACGCAGGGCGGACAGTGCAGATCGTTCTCGTCAAAACGAGGCGAATAGACTTTGCCGCGAAGACTCTGTTGTGCGTGGTGCCGAAATTTGAGCTACTCTTGAGCCGCTCCACCAGCTTACACTGTGACTGTGCTGCGTGTGCCGCGCAGGCCTGTGACTTATTTAAAATTTTTAATAATGACGTCCTTTCCGCTGTTCGAAATTCTTCATTCCTTCTATATGCCGATGACATCAAATATTTTAAGGCAGTTCATATTGTCGACGGCTGTCGCATCCTGCAGTCTGACCTGTTTTCTTTTTCTAAATGGTGCAAAGACAATAATAACCTCACCTTGAATGCTGCCAAGACCAAAGTCATGACTTTCACACGCAAAACAGCAAGCATTTCTTTTTCTGATTCTGTAGATTCTGTACCATTGTGTAAGGTCCATGAGATCAATGATCTCGGTGTACTTTTTCATGCACCCTTACACTTTTCAGCTTACACTAAACGCGTTGCAATGCGGGGTATGCGCTCTCTTGGTCCTGTTTGCAGACTATCGAGAGAATTCAATTCTTCTACACCGTTCCGCAAGTTGTACACTACAATCTGTCTTCCTCAACTCGAATCCACGTCAGTCGTCTGGAATGGCATTTCTAGATCCAGCAGTGACATTATAGATTAGGTCCAAAAAAAGTTTCTAGGCATATATCATCACCGGTTTGCTAACGCGGACACTGGACCTTGTTCTAGCAGTGTTGGATTATTATCGTTGCCCTTACTTCGCTGCCGACGTAATCGCTCTGACCTTCTTTTCTTTTCAATCGCCTTCACGGTATCCTCACCTGTCTCGAACTCCTTAGTTGTATCACGTTTCGTATTCCGCACAAGATCACCAGAGAACATTAACCTTTTCATGTTCCTGCCTGTCATCACCAACACTCAACCGTCCACAGAACAGTCTTTATAACGCTTACTTTCATGATCTTGATATTTTTCACAACTCTATCATTGTTCTTTTCCGAGCTTTGCGTTGTTGTGTCACAGTTTCACATACTGTTCAACTGCCCTCCTCCTACTTTTTCTTTTGTGTTCATTTTGTGCCTTGTTCCATGTAAACTCTTTTCAAGATTGTTATTTTTATTTATTGTTTTGTTTTACTGATATTCCCCTGCCGTTTTTTATTTGTTTTTGTTTTTATGTATGCCTGCGCCAGCACCTTGACCTCATGGTGTTGTTCCTGGGCACGATAAATTATTCTTATTTTTATTCTTATTATTATTCATGTCAACATAATAAACACCACAAATACAGAAAGAGAAGAGGAAGGAGATAAAGAAAGGGGAAAAGAATAGGAAGGCACACCAGAACACATTACACAGTCACACGCTGAGTACGAGCACTACAGACGAGAGTCTAGCCCTGTAATTGAAAATAATTCTTGTATAGCTTTGTGAGCTTCATGTCGTGTTTAAGCACAAGAAATTATTAGGCTTAGGTTACAAGAAATCATTAGGCGCAGTGAGAGCAATATTAAATTGCTGGAACTTGCTCAGCAGCACACAATGGCAACGAAGAAACGTTAGGCATGGTGCAGCCGAGGATGGTTGTTTTCTGCTCAAGGGCCGCATCTCTCCGACGTTCACAATCTCAAGGAAGGCAGACGTCATTGTGCCCCCGTGCGACTCCCGTCTGTTAAGCAGTCGTGATCTATGTAAAGCCTTTGATCAGCTTGTAGCCTCAGAGGCAGTTGTCTCACTTCGGCAAGTAAAGCGTGTGATTATGCGGATCGTGGAAGGCCTTTAATGTCCGTCACGCCGTTTCAGTCATTTATTTATTTGATTTTCCATATAAAGGCCGGTCCCAACGTCCCACAGTGTCCAGCATAAGCGAAACAACCAGTTAGGCTGCCGCCGAAAAAGGATTGTTCACTTGCTCTGTAGTGAACATGCGGACGTTGTTAGTTGGAACTGCGCCGGAATTGCTGCAATCCAAGAGTGCTGTCGACTAGTGACGTCATTAAAAGATGTTTTGCAGACATTTCTTTGTTTAATTATTGTAAAACATAACCTATGAGAAACACCCATAAGCCTTTACTTAAAGCATTTATGCAAGCACCTCTGTTCTGAGGTGAAAAAATAAAGTAAAAAGAAAACAGCTACTCCTTGCAGCCGTACCACAATTTTATACATCCTTGAAATAATTAATGCCCCTTTCCCCCGAGTAATGTCGGAAAAGCAACCGGTTCTGTGCTACTTTCAGCATGAGTGTACTGGACCTGGTATAAGACCCATTATTTCAGAGCTTGCATATAATGGCAATCGAATGATACCATAAATGTTGATTGTGCGACATCAAGTAGTCTAGAGTTTCTTAGACGTTGCTCGTCGTTGTAACAGCCTGTTGGGACCAGCAAAAAGGTAAAGTTCTTAATCGGTAAATTTGTCGTTTTCTTCCGTTTCTTTATTAAGCGCACAAACTTTTGAATAAATTCTTCTGCGAGCGCCGTCTCTATATGTGTGCTTCCTTGGTTACAAGGGAGTTAGTCTACGAACAGCAACAGCAAAAAGGCAAAATAAAAATGTGACCAGAGGAATATAAAAGCAATAAACAATCGACTCTTCTCCTGTTCTTGACGGATATTCGCAAATATAAACTTGCGCTGGGAGCATGCAAACAGAATGAAATATGATATACTGGAAGGTCCAGCAATAGAACAGCCTAACATCCCACAAGTTTAACACAATAAAGCAGTGTAAAAACTGCATAATCTTATTCAAAGGCCTGGTTACCCTGCGCAACTAGTCTGAATAGAAAACTTAGCATGTTCAGCACGCTGTTATACTGTTTAGCCCATATGTTTAAAGCAACAAAGGGTTTATGTGAGCTGCCGTTTTGTGGAAGGCTTCGAATTAGTTTTGACCCACTGGGTTCCTTTCAAAAGGCACCCGAAGCGTGGCACACCAACCCTTTTGCACACCGCCCCCATCCAAGTGCGGCCGCCGCGACAGGAAATCGAACCCGAGGTCTCGTGCTATGCAGCAGAACGCCATCGGCACTGATCCATCGCGGCGGCTCAAGACTATCCTCATGTCAGTCCTTATTTGTGGACTGTACAAAACGGTTCCGACTAAATTATTCTCTTGCACGCCCTCTTTCCTGGCCTCTTTTTTGGTTGCTCGTTCGTTTCGTTAAAGCGCTTGTCGTCTACTTCACAAGAAATACGCTGAATGAGAACAGCAGCGCCTTTAATATCTTGGAACGGCATCATTTATATCTACTCCGAAGTTAGGCGTCTAGCTTCGGCCGTTGTCTTTATACTCTGATATCCTCAAACAATAGAACGGCCCGCCGACCTATATTCCTGAGGGAAGGGCACTTTGCTCGTGCAACAAACTACTGCGACGTGCGAGCACGTGTGTGTTCTGCGTCTGTGCATAGAAGAAGGATCAGGGACGCGTGCTAACTGAGCGGAGACCTTCACCGCGCGCAAACCATTATCGTTCATGCGCGTAAATATAGCCGATCTAACCATCACTGCGCCCTAACCGTCGGTTTGCTGCAGCTCCCGTGCACAGCGAGAGGCGTGCGCCCTCCGGAAGAATCCGAGTTCGACGGCGGCCGGCGGGAGAGAGACGTAAAACGAAGAGAGACCCGATGAGGAGTGGGAAAGGGGCAAACGCTCGCGGCAGGAATAAACGGCCAAAAAGCGCGATTGGGCCAGATAAGCAGACTGGAACACGTCTCAGGCGAGCAAGTTTTTTCCTGGCGGCAGAGGAAGTTGTCTTCGTTGGGCACTCTACCTCCCCCCCCCCCCCCCCCCCCTTTTTCCACAACACCCCACCCCCCTCCATTTCAGCAGCGCGTGGGGAGATGTTTCCGAGGCGCGGCGGTCGCGAGGACCGGGCCTCGCATATTACCGTACGAGGGGGGGGGAGTCCCTTCTGCTCGACGTACTGAGCTACTTTCCTGGTTATCGGCCGACAGGCCGAAAAATGTTAATGAGCTGAGCCGGGGCGTTTATCACGCCGCATATTCGAGCTCTCTGCACTCAAGACGCGATTTGTATCATTGCATCAATGCGTGTTTGCGAATGACAGTGTGGCATGCTTTTAAGCGAAACTTTATAGGCTCACAAGTGTCGGCGGCAGTGGTGGTGGTGGTGGTTGAGGTGGTGGAGGTGTCGTGCTGAAAAGTGGGCCGATCCCAGTGATTGTGCAGAAAGGGTCCAAGCTCAATAGCACATACCCCTGTGGGCTCGGGGACCTGTAACGCGCACTTGAACTACCCTTGTCACACGTGGGACCCAAAGAGACAAAATCACCAGCCCTTCCCCTGTCGAGAATGTGGGTAAGCGAAGGTTGTCGTACGATTCTAGCGTGAGGGCTTCTGAAGCCCAGGTGAAACGTCAGCGAATAGCCGCGGACCAGGAGCTGCGGGAGCGCGATGTTGAGGCCAAACCTCAGCGAAGAGCCGCCGATCCTGAGTAGGACTGATCTCGCTTGGACTTTGCTAGGACTTGACTTACGTGTTACGATTCCTGGATCTTCTAAGGGAGAAAAGGAAACACACACACATACACTAGTCGCCCGTAGTGGCAATTCTGCAGTCGCTGCCGCACCATTAGGCGCTTTCTCTTTCCTCCTTAAAAAAAAAAAAAAAAATTTGAGCGCTGTCATTGAAGCCTAGTCGGCTAGTAGCACTCTTACTAATGTTACTATGCGCGCACTGACTGCGCGTGCTCACACATTTTGAGATTGTTTTTAACCTAAGCAGTTTCCAGGCATAAAGTGGCAATTGTATTTGATATTTTTGAAAAGAGCGGTATATAGCACGTTCAGAGGCTACTAACCGACTGGGTTTCAGTGACTCGCGCTAAAAAGGAAAAAAAAAAGGAAAAAGAACAATATCGAAAAAAAAAACGAAAGTAAAGAAAAGAAAAAGAAAAAAAAAGAGAAAAAAAAGGAAGGAAGGAAGAAAGGAAAGACCGCGCCTAATGGTGCGGCAGCGACTGCCGAATTGCCACTACGGGCGGCCAGTGTATGTGGGTGTTTTCTCTTTCTCCCTTCGAAGATGCAGGAATCCAGAGTGGGGCGTCGCTTGTCGGCACCTTGGAAGAGTATTTCTGAAACGCGGACAACTGTACTTTGCATGTTAAGAGAGCTACAGAGTAGCACATTCAGCACCTCGTTGAAGAATGCAAAAAAAAAAAAAAAAGAAGGTACCGAGTCAAACGTGTACTCCGCATTATGTTACAAACATTGTCCATTAAAAGTATGTACATATACAGGGTGTTTCAGCCAACACTTCCAAAAATGTTTAAAGGTTGCCTGTGGCAGATAGCACAATTCTAGTTCATGAGCTGGTCTACTCTGATATTCTCAAATAGACCGGCCCGCCGACCTATATTCCCGAGGGAAGGGCACTTAGCTTGTGCAACAAACTACTGCGACTCACCAACAAAAATTCACTAAATCAGCTTTTGATTAATAACCTTATGGCCCATATTGCAATTTACAAATTCTAGCCGTGGAGTTCGCAAGGCGGATCCACTTGGAACGAATCGCAGGATGACATTAGTTTCAAGGCATTCATTCCCGAAGTTTGCGGAGAAATGCATTGGCGTTCCAGTTTCTTTCGTGCTTCAATGCATAAAACGACGTTTTGTTAAGAAAGTAACTGGAACGCCCACTGTTCGCTGAAACACCCGGTATTTGTAATATTAAAGCACACACTAGGCCCTAATAAACCGGCCACCATGTTTCCCAACAGTTGGCCATCAGCATCTCTTTTGTTAAACATACTGTCACACTGCACAACAGCGTTGGCAACCGGGACGACGCCAACCAGTGTGACAACCTCAAAAAAAAAAAAAAAAGAAATAACTTCTGGCAAAGATAAGACGAGTTTTAACAGTTGAACTTTAAAAAAAAAAGAAAACAAAAAAAACAACAACGGACTAAGGAAGACAGACAAGAACATCGCTGTGTGAGAATAGTATTTAACTGAGCTATTTGTTTCATAGCTAAGACTGTTTTGAACAGCTCAACTGAAAAAAAAAAACAAAGTACTAAGAAAGACAGACAAGAACTTCGCCTCCGACAGAGCAACGTCCTTCTCTGTTTTCCGTAGTCAATTTTTTTTTCTTTTTAGTTCACCTCTTCAAAATCGTCTGAGCTATGAACCAACTAGCTCAGCTAAATACTTTTTTGAACTTCTGGCACGCGTTGAAATGCCTTATAAGACCTCTTGTTGTGTTTTCTTTTTCAGAGAATGGAAAGGGGGTTGGAGTAGTCTACGTGACCGGAGTCATGAGGCTGACTATATCTGCGGTGCGTGATGTAAACTCGCAAACGCAGATCAGGACGGTCGCCTGCTGAAATCGTGTCGCAATAGACACCTTTGCAAAATTTACGGCTGCAAACAGTTATAAAGCGAGTTTGCAATTGCCCTCAAGGAGCCCACTTTTTCACCTAAAAAAAAAAAGAACAGTAATGACGAGGTGCGTGATAGCAATAATAGAAGAACGCCACATCATATGCGACATGGAAGAGCCTCGAGCTTGTTGAGCAATATGTTTTTGGTGTGACAGCGTGATGCTCAACTATTGGCCAACAAGTATTCCGCGCTTGTTCAGACCAAGTTAGCCATGGTTTGTTCAGTGCGACAGGGCTTCCTAAATTACGCTTCTCGAGCTCTTGCCAACAATGTAGGCCAAATTGTCGCCAGATTTGAATAGGCACTTATTTGTAAAGTCGGCCGGCAAATGACTAAACGCTCTTACGAACTAACCGAGTTGCCAGTACGGTCCATGACTGTTGTATCACGGTAGTGTGGGTAGCTTTTTTTCTAAGAGTGTATCACAGCATTTTTGTCTCTCCCTCTCTTTTCATATATTTTCTTCTACTATCCCCTTTCATTCCATTTAACCCTCCTTTAGCACAAGGTAAACAGTCGGTATTTACACTGGTTAACTGCCCTGTTTCTTTTTTTTTTCATCTCTTTTCCCTCCTTCTCCCAATGGTTGCCGCATAACGCTTTACTAGAATCAGAATCAGAATCAGTTTTTATTTTCTTCAAGGAAAAATGGACCCCAGACAAAAAGCTGCTCATTGAGCAGCTTGACGAGGCCTGGGGCCCTACAGGCAGCGGCAACAGTGGCAAAACAGCAGTGTTTGTCGTACACCCGTACGAGAGAAAAAAAGCAATGTGAGAAAAGCAATAAAAGCGCAACTACCTTGATATCAATCGATAGCCGGCTGCAATCTCAGGAGGAGACATCTGTTTTCTTACAAAAAAGGGGGGTTTCAGCCCATGAAAGCTGCACATAGTAGTTACTGGTCATTATGGATACAGAACACGCATTCACAAAAGCACGTCATAAGCTGAAGTTGCTCTTAAGAACAAGTGCCGTTCAATTGCAATAATGATTATATTATTAGCGAAGACGGCCAGCCATGCCAAATGTTCTTAGGAAAGGAAAGTTTCGTGAATTCAGCAGCATAATTTTGCGTATGGGAAAATGTGCAGTTTGATAATGACGCTCCTTACGTTTCCAAAAAAAAAAAAAAACATATCCATGAACGGATTTTTTTTTTTGCAGTACATTTATTGTATTTACCTAGCACAGTAGCGATCAAAGTTGCGGCTCGGTGCAACTTCCATTGCGTTTGGGCATTAGGCCAGTGTCAAGGCAATGACTTTCACCACTTCAAACCTTAGCGGTATCAAGCTATTACGTACTCTTTATGCGCTTTCATATTTTTCCTGGTTCCCTGTACTAATCACATCCCTTCGCTTTCAACAGTAAGCAAAATGTATAGAGTGGCAAAACCTATTCAAAGCTCGAACAGTCTTCATCACGAGCGCCGAGAAGAAGTGACGACATGCATTTCTCACTCGATGCATGGTTCCGTGGTTGCTCTCGATGCAGCTGCCGATGGAGCGCCGCAGGCGGTGGCCGGGGAACTACGCATTAACAGGCTTGGTGCTGGCCAGCGTAGGCTGCGCCGCCGTCTGGGCTCGCGTCTATGACCGCTGCGAACTAGCCTTGGAGCTGCACGACCGTTTCAAGTTTCCCAAGAGAGACCTCGACAAGTGTGAGTAGTGTTCTTATAAAATGATTTTCTCTAGGACAGGCAATATTTTTACAGACTCCTTGTTGACTGCTTCGCCGTCTTTCAGAAAGTGAGTTTAATCAGAATTGAAAATATGCAATATGCAAATATTTCTACTTCAGAGAGCGGTTATGTTTATAATATGAAAACCGCACGCGAAATAAATAATTTAAAGATTGATAAAAAAGAATATACACACAAATGTAAAATTTGTTTTGGTTTGTTCACAAATCTGAAGTCTAGGTATAAACAAAACTTGTGAGCAAGTCTATTTCTATTGGTATATTTGTGTTCCATAGACATATGAACAATTCCTTGCACGAAGCTACATACGCGCCAACTCGTTGACGAAAAAAAAAAATACAAGGCATAGACATAGCATAGACATAGCATAGTAGTCGAAGCATGGCTGCAGAAATATATAAACAAAAAAAAATGTCTATAAACTATAACTCCTCAGCGATGGCAGCGCCTGCTTTTTGTCGGAAACACGTTCATCAAGGCTTAAAAAAAAAAGAAGTTAAGCCTTGATGAACAGGGTAAAAAAAAAAACAGGGTAAAAAAAAAAGAAGTTAAGCATACGCAATTGTGGTAGATCCCTAAAAGTGTGCGGCACGACCGTTGCAACCCTACACACACCTTGACGCCGTGTACAACATTGCGCAAGATGTAAAATCCAGGAAATGATATCTCATGCTAGTGCATCTTACTGCTGTTGCTTAACAATAATAAGACAGTGTTGCGGTCATATTAGGCGATTAAGCGCCTCTGTGTGGAGCACATTTGGCTCCATCACGCTTAGCTCTGTCGCAGTTGTATAGTACCACAATATACTACGTGCCCATGGACGGGAGAGAATAGTACGAGCATTGTTCTCTTTGTTTTGCATTTTACTCCCACAGGGCTGTGCCTCGCCTATTGGGAAAGCAGGTTCGACACTCGAGCATACCACAAGGGCAAATACGATGGCAGTGGAGACCATGGTATCTTTCAGGTGGGTCAAACATCAATTTTCTCCTGTGAGAGCACTATTAAACTTAATTGGTCTTTTGTGTACTGTAAAACGCAGGTATATATATATATATATATATATATATATATATATATATATATATATATATATATATAATTTGCTTGATTACTCAAAGGTTCTTACGATGCTCACTTTCAATGGATCCATGGATCCTGAGGAATACTAATATTCTTCTTGGCCCTTTGTCACCAATCGATGCTTTTAAACGCCTTAAAGACACTCGTTAGTGCACCTAATTTCTGGAATGGAATAGAAATCTTTCTAAGCTCTGCTTTTTCTAGAACTAGAGGGCAGAATTTGTCAGATAACTAAAAGCGCATATTAACGAAGATTATGTGTCTGAATCGCAGATCAACGATAAGCACTGGTGTCAGCCACATCAAGGTCACAGCGAGAACGTCTGTAGGATGCCATGTTACCGTGAGTAAACTAACCTTGCAACTCATGCGCAGAAAGCGAAATGCTTCCGCAGCAGCCTGGCCATTTTTGTCTGGCCTTCCCTTAACAGGTATTCCCTTAACAAGATTACACAAATCTGCTAAAATCCGCCAAATATTTCTCAAATCGCCAGAATTCCAGCAAAGGAAATTTCAGCGAGACCAGATTGCAAATATAACCAGCAGATATCTTTATGTAGCACGAAGGTCATTTTTATGCTAGCTTCCACGAAAATACAGGAACGGGGAAAGGTCGCACTAGAGGGCTTAGCGATAAAAGAAATCAGTTGTGTTCGTTAAGTTTCACGAGCTTCTAAATTGTGGGATTTTACGTGCCAAACCCCCGATTTTATCTTGAGGCACGCCGTAGTGAGGGACTCTGGAATAATTTTGACCACCTGGGGTTCTTTAACGTGCACGCAATGTGCGGTGCACGGGCGTTCTTGCAATTTACCGCCATCGAAATGCGCCCGCCGATGCCAGGATTCAATCCCGCGGCCTTAGTAGTGCAACACGATATCTTTGCGATATCGCGATAACTTCGCGATATCTTCCAATGTACACCGAATTTTAGCCCAGGGTCTAGGCATACAAAATTGTGCTTCTGGGCTCTGCATCGAACATTGCTGCAGATGATCGTTTCCCTGAGAGTTTTCGTAAGATGTTTCTAATTTCGCTGCCGAACAGAGGAATAGTGTATTCTATACAAATGCGATTTCACGAACGCGAGTTCCCGCAACTTGTGTCAGCTCAGCGATGTTCACGATTATTTTACTGTGTGACCTTTTTGCCTAAGGATTGCAAAGCAGCTTAAGTGCATACTGCGTTGTGCTAATCGTTTGCACATCGAAAAAAAAAAAAACGTGACAGAAACTAACATCCATGCTATGCATCCAATTCTCTGTTCACTCTATCCATTTGGTAATTCGCGAAAAATTGCCGAGAATGAAGGTATCGTGAATGCGTGCTTTTTTTGGGCGTCCTTGCAGTGCTACGGGATGACAACCTATATGACGACATTGAATGCGTCAACAAAATATTCCGAAGGCACGGCTTCCACGCGTGGTAAGTGATGACTTATATCTTCAAATATTTCATTTCACACGGACTTTATACAGAAGAACCAATTTTTCTTTTACCTGCTGACGCACGAGGTCATTGCATGAAGAATGTGCACTGAAACACATATCTCCATCAACGTCTCGAGCAGCACTATTTAAAATTAGCATTCAAACTCTCGATCATTTCAACAAACATAGAAGAACATTCACAGCTTTACTTGACGTGCTTTAAATCTATGTTACCTGTGTACGTAAAGACAGTGCGATTACATCGATGTATGATGGCTAAGAGCTCTACGTAAGGTAGCAGAACTAATCAGTTGCAGCAAGCATGAAGATAGGACACCGGTTTACAAAGAGCTGTCGACGTGAAGTCGCAGGTAAAGGCAAGCGACCCTTCTTTTTCTTCATAATTTTTTCTTAAATTATATAATACCATTAGCTTTCTAATTCTGAAAATATCAATGTATCAGTTAAACTATGTCAAATGAAAACAAAAAGATATTACGGCTTGCCCATTTGCTCTTTGGCGGCCGAAGTAGATGTCGCCGCACGCTGGTGCAATGATGCTTTCTCTCTAACCTCGTAATGTTCTCGCTGCAGGATGATGTTCAGCCACAAATGCTCGGGCAACACGCTCGAGTTCTTCAATGGCTGTGACTTCCGGATACGACGCGGTGACATGACTAGTTCGCCAACGGGGCTGCAGATCACCATAGAGCCACCTCCCATCCTGGAGAAGCTGAGCCAACTCAGTAAGGGCATATACCAGGCGGGCAGCCACCCGGTGCCCACGCGCCGCGCACCAGATCCGTCCCCAGGGCCAAGCGCTGGTCCACCGGCTCCACGCTGGACAACCAAGACCAACGTGCCGCACAAGCCGCGCCCCGTCGCCGTTCGACCGCCTAGGCCACAGCCACCGCCAAAGAAGGAAACGAATGCTGTCTTGCCCCAGAGGTAGGATTTTCAATCGCCCGTTGCTACTCTCACTCTGCATGACTTTTCTCACAGTCATGACGATGTAAATACCAAGACAGTGTAAAATCCCTGACATGTGAGTACTATCTCTGGTATAATGTGAGTTCACACGTGCAGGCCGCCGCCCTTGAAGCGCTTGCCAGCGCCACCTCCCCCAAAACCGCCGCGCATGGTGCCTGCCGCTGTTGCCAGGCCTCCGCGGCAGCAAGGACCACGTTTTCCGGCGCTGGCGAGGCCTTCACTCACGCGGGCTCCGCAGCCCCCCAAAACACCCGGCGGCCTGCTTATTCCACAAGAGTCTGTAGGGCACGCTGTATTCGGCGTGCCTCCGCCATTCGTGCCCACGTTACCAGGCACACACCAACGTCGCCCGCCGCCGCCGCCACCGCATCTCTTGGCCGTGCCTCCACAAGGGCTCGCCATGTTTGGTCTGCGTCGTGGCCCACCGCCGCTGCCTATACCTATCCACGTACCTCCACCGCAGGACCAACAGTCGCCAGTCGTCTACAAGCGCACGAAGACGCGCCGGTTACCTGGGGGTCTCCGGCTACGACCCTTCTTCGGCTTCGCGAGGTCGTCTAGGGTGCGTACAAGCGTATAATATTCCGCTGGCGCACGTGTACATTGCTTATTCATTTGACTATGTCACGCGAACGTCAGTAGAAGAGGTCGCTGTAGAGAACCCTGCCTGCTTGCGGAACGAGTTACACTACGTGGTGGGCGGGGGTGTTTTCACATGCCTGCACGTAAGCGCAAGGAAGAAATGGACCAGCAATGTTACGTTGATGTGTAGCCCAGACATAGACTATATTATGTTTTATGTTGCAAATGTTTTGTCGCAGTAAGAGTGGTGAACTTCCCGTTATGTGATTCTCCATACCCATTCATAGCTTAAGATGGCCCCATCGTAAGAGTTAGGGTATGTGGCGGCTAGCTCGATGGCTTCTTCCACCGCTTGTATCCAGCGACATTGCTACTTAAAATGCTGCAAAGTTGTCGGCAGGGTTGTGTCTGACAACGCACTGCGCACAGGTGCTACTCTTCTTGATTATTCTATATAGTAGATAACACGCTGCAAACGAGTTCCAATTCGTTTTTTTTTTAAGTGAAGCCTTTTTTTTTGTAGCCTCCCTCTGCTTTGTGAGTGCTGGCTGCTGTCTCCCCCAGAGACGCAGGGGTTGCGGGAGGGGAGGGGGGGGGGAGTCCTACACATGCTGTAACTCAATAAACAAAGGAATGTGCGCCTGCGATGGGGCAATCAGGACCAGGATCGCCAAGCACAATCGCCCAGTGCTTTATCGACGCAATCGTGGCAAGAGAGGATGACAATCTTGCCACTCTACTTCCCTCTTGCAAGCTAGCACTTTGAGACGGTTGACGCGTACCTGTGTCATGCCGCACAGTAACAATTTGATTACAAAAGCAAGATATATCGCCAGTTTCCCTCTTCCTTCTCCCGTGGCAGCTAGCGCTGTAAGATGCTATGTGGCAACGCACCACTTTTGGGCATGGCCTATTTTAAGTGCGAATGCACTTCTTAAGCGACCCCGAAAACTCCGCCGGCATCCGCGCTCCTCCTCCTCTCCCCTAGCAACGGCGCGAGGAGCGGAGAGGAGCGTCTGTAGCAACGGCGCAGCGACGTCACGCCCCACGTGACTGCGCGCGCTCCGCCCTCCGCTCCGTGGCTGCGCGCGCCCCGCGCCGGCTCCGCACCGCTCTCCGCGCCGTGACGTCACGGCGCGTTGTGCAGCTGGCGCCTCCGCGCCGTGGCTGCGCGCGCCGCGCCGGCTCCTCGCACCCTCTCCGCGCCGTGACGTCACGGCGCCATGCAGCTGGTGTGCCTCTCCCCCCGTTAGGTTTGCACTCACCCTCGGCCGCCGCCTCTCCCCTCGCGCTGACAGCTCCCTCCTCGCCCGGTAACAGCCCCTCGTGTGCGTACTCTCCCCACCGCTCACCCCCTCTCCAACCGCCTGGCGTGTTTCGCTCCGCCGTCACGTGTTGTGTGTGTGGCGCCGGCGCGTCAGTCGTGCTCTCTCGCTGCCGTCTCCTTCGCTCGGCTCTAGGGTTGCCAGATTGGGCTATTAATAGCCAAATTGGGCTACTTTTTATGCGGCTTGGCGTCGAAAATTCCAAGTTGGCTACATGGCTATATTTTGGCTATTTTTGTATTAAGGACTGAAGCACGGGTCCCGGGGACCACGTCAGCACTGCAAAAATTTGGGAACGCCGGTTTATGAAAACCCAAAGCTCATTGCTGCTAAAAAGTTATGTAGGCAATCTCGAAGGCTGTGTTTTTAGGCAAAGTCGGCGCTGAGTGGATGGCGTTAAGTCATCGCTGCCATGTTTACACGTCTTTCCAGGTTAAGCTCTCTTTTTGTTTTGGTTTCGGCGCCATCTGCTGCCGATTCACGCGTGGTTGAGTAAGAAAACCGTTCTCAAAACTAAGCATGGGCAAGTGGGCGAAGTACAGCCGTGCATATAAGAAGTAATGGGAGAAGGACCCCTCTTTCAAAGGTAAATTTTACTTTATGCGCGTATTTGATTTTAAAAGCGTCTGGTGGTGCGTTGTTTCGGAATGGAGTAAGACACTCGGCAAATTTATTACTCTATTAGAAAATTTCCAACATTCATTCCGCATTTGAAGGCAACTATTGCGTCTGCAAGGCATAAAGCCATTCAACATTTAAAATATTGCAGTTGAGAATGAGGATGTTTTAAGGTAGGGTCAAGGTCTTGCATGAGGCTCCCACGTGATCACGAACTTCAGTACAGGCACGAGCGCGCTGTCGCACTTCGTACTTGCGGTGGACGCACTTTGTACTCGCTCGTCGTCTGCCGTTATCTCAAAATCGGTAGCCACGGCACGGTGCGCGTGGAGGACCACTGCCGTTCCGTCCCCTCTTGCCCTTCTAGCCTTTGGAAACACACAGATATTGTCGGCCCACCGGCTTTATTAAAGAAAACATAATCGAATGCGCTATAGGATATTTATTGCGTTTCCTTTTTGCAGAAGCAAGAACGCACGTGCGCCATTTTCAGTTAGTGTGACGTAGTGACAGTAACGGAGGGTTCACCAGCCTGCTCGAGCCGAGCGTGTTCGCGAAGAATGAGTTATCAGAGTGCGCGGGCTCGTTTCCTTTACTGTTGTCTGCCCCGGCGGGCTGACCACCCGTAAAATGAGTATTTTTGGAACGTGAGAACGCTTTCACTTTATAGATATAACAATAGTGGTTGTCTATGATAAAAGAACAGGTAAATGAGCAAGAGGTATTTCATTTTATTGCGATAACAATTATATGGGCATTCCAAGCGCATTTCTACTGTGGTCGTGGTCGTCGCTGTGAGGTTGCGTCTAAAGTCCAAAAGCGGTAACATCGTCGCCGTGCGCGTATGTGTTCCCTAGTGGAATTACATTTCTTTATTTTTTTAAAGTCACACTGAAGGTAAGGTACACAGCCCCCTCGGAAGTTTGGCAACACACGCATTCGTGCCTGCATTCACAGAAACTTACGCACACGTTTTCAGATTGCACGAATCTTGCCAGGGAATCCCTGCTTAAAAAGTGCACAGTTCAACGCTTCGATACTGATACCACCTGGGTTATTGCCAGCGCCGTAATCCAGGTGGCAATAGAAACTGTTAACTTTAATTCACCTCTTCTGCTACGGGCCAGCAGGTCGTTCCGTGTTTGCACTCAAAGGCGAACTGCAGTCACAACTGTCCCTTCTTCGCACGAGGAACTTGCGAGAAGGTTTCAAGTTTTCTGCAGAGTCCAGTGTGCCTCTAAGCGGCAGCATTTGCTAACTCAGCGTCAAGCTGCTTTCGAGTAAAAAATACAAAATTGAGAGAGAGAAAGAGAGAAAGAGCAGGATAGAAATAACATGCGTATTTTTTGAATCAAGTTTAGGAACGGCATCACTATTCTAAAATGCATTGAGCTCGGGCTGCCTCTTGGGCACTCGATCGTGACCAGCCGAAGCTGATCCTAGAGGCTGGAGCTGGCAGTATTTTGCCCGACACTTATAGAAAAATGCCTAGAGTAAAGCGAGGCGTGAACTAAAGTTAGCTCACAACGTGGCTCAGTAAATACTGATAGCGTCATGAATCAATCGGAAACGAAATCCTTTGGCTCGTTGTAACAATAAGTTTTGTCCAAATCCACGTCTGAGTGGCAGCTCTCACTAGAATTCTTTACGCGGATCTTGAGGTCACTGTTGTGCTGGTTGCATACGGCAAAAGTAATTTTGGAGTCGGAAATACGCGGTGAACCATCTGCACCATCTATAAGACACCTGCAGAACATCATCAAACTTTTGGCTATATTTTTGGCTACTTTTGGGTCACAAAAAATTTGGGTCTGGCTATCTTTGGGCTACATTTTGAGATCATTTGGCTATTTTTTGGTGGGGCCATCTGGCAACCCTACTCGGCTCTGCAGTTTAGTCGCGCGCGCCCCCTCATAGCATCACCCCGTGCTTCGCACTTCCTCATACTCCCCTTCGGGGAAATGCGGGTTTTTTTGCTCGGTGCACTACCTTTGGGGTCGGCCCAGGTCGTAAGGAAACAGGTTGTAGCGTTTATTTTCCGGAGTGCAATAAATCAGTCGTAATGCCATCGGTTGTCGCCCGTCACCATCCTGCTATCGTCGTAGTCTTCCAAGCCATCGTAGCGCAGGGCTAGCTTTCTTTTTTGTACTAATGGTATCTTCGACTGGTCGCCTCGGAGCGCTCTAGATCGTTCTCGCGAGCGGCGTTGTCTTCGGCTGATTGAAAGAGGGTGCGCGCCTTGCGTTCGGCTGGTTCTTTTCGATCGCTCTCCTCCCGCGTCGAGCGCTCTGAGGCGCTCCGCGCCCTGTCGTCGGAGCAGTCGTCGAGATAAGAGCGTTTCCAGCAACGTCATCACAGCACAGCGTCGCCGTTCTTGGCGACGGCCCACCGTAGCCTAGACAACCTAGGCCACAGCATGCTGGCGGCTCAACGAACGGTCGTCCCACCGGCGCATCCGCCGGTTTAGCTTTGGATAGGCGAAACATCGGACGTTAGCAGTAGTCACGTGGTTTCGCATCTGCCATTTCCTCCTCCGAGAGCGAGTCACACGTTCGGCTTGCGCGCTTGTCCTCTACCTCTGAGTTCGGGGAACACCGGATCTGTACGACTCTGCTTCGGGGGATGGATGCGACCAGTCGAAGATACCATAAGTGATTGTGTCGTAGTGCAAAACACTGTACACTTAGCGCAAGTCGTTTAGCGATTACAGTGATGATAGTAATATTGCCTTTGTTATGGTTTGTTGTTTTTGTTGTTCTCAGACGTGTTCCTCATTATTTTCGCTAAACTATACCTTTAAATTACATTCTACGGTGGCTAGTAAAAAGGTGGCGACTGTGAGAAGGCGAAATAACAGAAGAATTTCTAAAACTAGATTACAGGATTTTGCTTTTCCTAGAAATGCCGCACTGACGCATCCACATGGCTCACTAATAAGCTCTTCGGTACGCCTCTAGAAGTGGCGACGAACAGAAGCGCATATTCCCCTTGGGATAAAATGGTTGTGAGGCATTGAACTTAGGAAAAGTCCCTTAAGCAATTTTGCCAAGGCAATTTACAGGCTATTTGCGCAATGTTAATTTTACGAGTTGTCCCAACTAAATGTCTCAAACAAATTTAAACAAAAAAAATTCACGGAGGGCCTTACGCGAATGCCGATCCCTCTATGTTGATGGGCGTTGTTCTGCTAGTCGCAAGTACTTCATTTTGCAAAAAATAATTATTCAATTAGGTTTATTTAGGTGAGTTTTAATTAGATTATCTAATCGATACAGTGTTGATGCAGAAGTTGTGGAGGATGCCCAGCAATGACTGACAACAGCGTTTAAAGCATCCTAGGTCTTGCGTGATCGCTTTTGCGTAAGCATTCTAGGGCTACTTCCCTCGGAAATCGGTCTGTCCGTCCGTCTGTCTGTAACGCCTGACACGATGCGCTCGATAAGTATACATGGGGTCCTATGGGGGTATATATGAGAATACCTTATGACTGCGAAGGACTACTGAGATTTATGACTATATATATATATATATATATATATATATATATATATATAGTGAAGTAAAGAGTAACCGGAGCCGGCACAGAAGTAGTTCAAAAAATAGAAGCACGTAGGAAAAACATAACAAGACTTTACTGACGTTTCGGCCGGGGTCCGGCCTTCATCAAGAGTCATCAAGAGATGAAGGCCGGACCCCGACCGAAACGTCAGTAAAGTCTTGTTATGTTTTTCCTAGGTGCTTCTATTTTTTGAACTATATATATACATCTGCCAAGTCCATCAGGGAGTTTCCGCAGTAACTTTTTTCCGACGAAAAAAGAAAGCCGATGAAATTCAACAAATGGCACATGACAACGCGTTCGTTGTCCCGCAGTAGCAGTGGTCTCAAACTTAAACCTGGTCATCTAGTACGATGTGCATCTTACGCACATTCATAGCCAGGGCTTCCCGTTCGTGTAATAACAAAAACCATGGCCCGTACTCACGAACAGCTCTTACACTGAAATTGTTCATAAGAGCAAATTCAGCTCGTTCACAGTGCGATAAGCGAGTCCCATACTTGACGAGACGAGGTGAAGCCTAATATCGGCTGTCACCTGTGTTCGAATGAGAAAGTTTAGATCGTATACTCGAAAGCAATGAGTTGAAATGGGGAACGCTTGCTTTCAGGTGACCTTTTACAGGCACGTAACTGAGAATTCATTCTTCGCCGGCTGGCTTGCGCGCGGAAACCGTACTGCCCTCAAGCCCGCTTTGAAAGAACCAACTATAATATTGCTTGTCTTTCCCGGTGGCCCAATCAGTGCGACAAGAGATCAATTACATTTCCGGACTCAATGAAAGTGAACGAGAGTGCGCATAACCGTGAAACTATTTTAGTAATGGTGTCCTTTCCCGTAGTACGCGTCGTAGTTCTTTGACAGAAATTTGTGTAATAGCAAAAACCAGGGCCCGTATGCACGAACAGCTCTTACACTGAAATTGTTCATAAGAGCAAATTTCAGCCAAATCCTTCATGATACTGGGCATATAATTAGCGAAGATAGTCATGCCAACGGCAAAACGCACTTACGAACAAGAAGCTTTGCGAATACGGCCTCCATTTCCCTACTATAATTGCATTTCGGAAACTACACGGCAAGAAAACGAGCAACTTGTTTTACATAATTAGTGCTGCACTTCTTTACTACCAATCTTGTGGTTTGCGTGTATTATATTATGTAATGTTGTCTTCCAGTACCGCTGGTGTTAGCACATGATTATCTAAACCAAGTTTGTACTACAGACAGAATTTATATTGCTGTGCATGGAACTAACCTGAATAATATTGTCTTTTATAAGAAGGTCCGCCGTCTGGGAAAGGTATTAAACGTTACATGTTAAAAGGATTAGTCGGTTTTGCTACAGATCGAGTTTGTTTATATATAGGTTTTTAGTTGTGGTTGTTCCACAAATGAGCATTGGTGATTTTATTTATAGGGAAGCAAAGAGTATTGCATTGAAGCATGTTTATACATGCATATGGAATGCGTTGCTTTGCGTAATCATTTGTTCCTTACGGTGCAGCTTCGACCCGCAGCCTTTTGTGGCACGGTAACGATGTGCTATTACTCAATGGGGCATGACACAAATTTTTCATTACTGGCTTTCTTTTTCACGGATATGATTTTAAAATGAAAGCGACCTGATTATGGGCCATGAAAGTGGCGCTGATCATGATATGCAGGTGCGTTAGCAATAGTTACTGGGTTCTGGAGTGAGTGACTCAGCTTCATCAGTAACGGTTAATATACGCGTAGCTTTCCTACAAGGAAAAGAAACAGCCCTACAAGACTGGTTGATACACGAAGAACAGCACACAGGCACTGGCGCTCGCTCATCGTATTGTGTGTACTGTGTGTCTGCTCCTTTAAAGAATCTTCCCAATTTATAGCACTGTGTCTTCCTGTAATCATGAGCCAGCCAGTCAGTCAGTCAATACTTACTTTTTTGTCGTTAGTAAATGTTACTAATGCTGCAGTTCAGTAACGTTCAGTAAGTAACACGTTAGCAACACCTGTGACAATGAGTTCCAAACATATTGTTACTAACTACGACTTTTCTTTTTGTCTAAAAGTGGCGGGTTCTTCTCCAATTACCCAGTATAGGCGAGTTTGTCCAATGTGGTTGTCCTGTTGGTGGTCGAACGTTGGCCAATGTAAGTCAAGGGACAGAAAAGGACAAGACACACGAGGAGCACATAGGCATTGTGCATGTCTGTTTTGCGTTGACATGCATTCAAAATGCAGTACCAGCTCGCCCAAACGTTCACCTTGCCCCCATGGTAGCTGACTTTGGGCCGACTTCGGGATTGTTGGCTGGGAAAGTAGGTCCAGTGTTGCGTTTTTTTTTTACTATTTCGAACAGCGGAAAAGAGAATGAGCAGTGTCCACAAGGACGCTATGAAGAAAGACAAACCTTTACTGTTATGTGGAGCGTGGACAATGGACAGTTGAAATTCAGACATATACCGCACAGGGAATTAAGTGTTCTTGTCTGGACATTTCTTTCGCATGCATTTGACATGATCTAGTTTGAACAGTTTGCATTTGCCTATTTATTGTTGTATTTTATCTATCAAAGTCTAAAATGACGGACCGTGCACATCCTTGTGATTCATATTTACAATAACGTACTTATTTTGTTTTGCAGGCTTTCAAGAATAAGGGCAAGACATGACAACACGTCTAGCTCAGTCCGCTCATGTCAAGTACTGTTCAACGCAGCCTTTGACTAATGTTACCCAGGGAATGAATGACCTGACCGGCCAAGTCAAGCGACAAGTCCATTGAACTTTCACCTGGACGCAGCACATAGTGCGCGGCGGGAAGTGTGTCGGGATTTCGCTCAACAAGCACCTCATTACCAGTGACTGTCAAGCATCGAACGGTAGAGCAAGTGAACTTCTGCCGTATTGACTTTTCAGCGACACGATGGCAACCACGTATCAAGTGTACAGGAGGTAACCTGCTTCCGCAAGGAAGTCTTGGGACTGCAGAGGCATTTGGGTGTATCATAACAGAGGCGCGAAGGCTACTGACATATCAACCATTCTTCTCAAGTGAAGAACCGAAGTTCTTCCATACTTACTTGTTCCTCATGCCGGAAGTTTTAAGCTGTGTATGGCAGAGGCGGAAAGCTACCACTTAGGGTCAGTGAGAAGCCGCTGGATTAGACCGCTGCTATGTTGCAGCAGAAGCGTTCATTATGACAAGGAATCTGTCTGGTGCAGCTTCAAGCACGTTACGGTGACTGAATCTCTACTTTTTTATAAAGTGAATGCCCATATCTTAACGGCACAAAAATGGCGCACATACCAGTCCTTGCCGCAAAGCAAGAGCCGTAAGACATCAGCCGATTCGTAGTGGACAGTGTAGTTTACTGTGCAGGAGAAAGCGATGTATCAAAGTTCAGTGTGACATTCCTGAATGCGTGCATGATACGTGGCTGACAGGCATTTTTCATTAAGCTACGCGTAAGTATTGCTCAAACAGCAATGTTGACATGAGTACTTACGCAGCCTAGCCAAATGTGAGCTTTCATAATCAAGTAATCTACATTGTGTCGAGTTACCGTGCAATTCACTCACACTGATTTCAAACAGCGATATATTCATTTCCGCGTTAGCTTGAAGAACAATTAAAGCAAAGTTATGTGACCCATAAAGCAGCTCAACAGGGAAAATGCATGACTTGAAAATTAATTCCTTTTGGCACAAAATGACACATAAAAAGTCCGTAAGGTACCTTTTTGAGCCATGTAAAGTGCTGACGCTGAATTTATAGCAGTGCGACGGATGTTCACGGGAAATGGGGAAATGTCAAAAATATTTTGTAGTTCATCGCGAAGCTTAACACCGTATAGTCGGGCGGGTAAACTGTTGACAATGTTGTAGCCATGGCTGTACATAAGATATATTATATAAGTGTGTAATTTATTTTTCATGTTTTCAACTCACTTCAGCAGCGCGTGTTTCAACTCTTACCAGTTTTTCGTCCTTATGCCACTTAGTTTCGTTTTTCTACTCTTTGAGAGTGCCAACACGTCAACGCCTTAGTATTCTTTGTCTCATTGAAAATAAATTACTTCCCAATGAGCTTGTCACCTGGTTTTTCATTTTCGCTGGTTTTGGCTAAAAAGGTAGACCCTACGGGGTCTAACGTTACTTTTGACCATGTTGTATACAGTAAGTTACCTATCACCTTGTTTGGGCATTGCATACAGGCGTGGTTCGTTCATCACGCGGTGGCGATCGTATCTTCAAAGTATTACACCAACGTACGCCTCGAAAACAGGTGAAAGCTCAAATAAGAGACCGTTCGCCCTTCACTCACTGCGCCAGCAGAGATGGCGATGCAAGCATGGTGTTTCCGCGTTGTAGGTGCAGCGTCTGCAGCGCACAATTAGCCAAAAGCAGAGCACACAAGGCTAAAATTAGCGTGAGACGCAGAGCTCACAAACGCAACTCTGGAAATGCAGCACGCTGCAAAAGAAAAAGAAAAAAAAGGAGACGGGAGGTCATGACTTAACGTCATGTGGATCTTTGGTTCCGATTGGAAGAAGCAAAGAAAGGAATGTAGCTCGCAGGCTCTTGAGGATGGAATGAGATACAACCCCTGCCACGAGAATAGCAGTTCGCCTTCTCGCACAATTGTTGTTGACATTTCATTCGCTGCTATCTTGGCTACTTACACATTATTGCGGTAGGACGCTCCCTGGACGGTGCTTTACAACTTCTAGAGTACAGCCAAAATTTCTGACGAGGTGTTGTGAGGAGCCCTTTAATGTCGCCAGAAGTTCCGCAAGCATCGATGATCACAGTAACGTCGTGAAGCTGAAGGTTGTAGTAGTGCACTAAGTAAAAACAACAGAATGCTTCTTTTTTACATAAAATGGCGATATGCTGAGCAACAAAAAAGCAAAAAATCCTTGCAAAGCCTACACACGGACAAGTAATCCCGCAAATTGATCGTTTTTTTTTTTCTGCCGCATTATGCTTCAGTATTTATGCTGCAGCCATAGCCTGCGGGGCGTGGCACTTTTTTGCTAGCCTCCTAAGCGATCAAGCACACTATGACACACGTGAGAAACCACGAATTTTTTTTTATTTACAGCGTTTTTGCAAGGAGGAGGAAAGTAAGTTCTATACATCACACGGTACACAAATTTATTTCTAAAGGTCACCCTTGCAAAAATCATGCATTATATTCCGTTGTATTTAAACAAAAAGGTATGTTGCAGGCAGCAGAAGGTAAACAAAAAGGCAACATAATGTCTAGAATGACCTTTGTAAGGGGAACGGAGGTTAACATTTACCGAAAACAAAATAGAGGTGAAGAAAAATAATTTCTCCAAAAATCAATTACAGTAAACAGTAGGCGCACGACAGATATTGGTTATCATGAGCATGTCGCCGCGCTCGTGTTCGACTTTTGCGCGCTGTAAGTGAAATTTTCAAAAGGCATTTCCAATTGCGCACGGCTGAGTGCGAGTTGAGTGGCGCCATTTTTTCTGGGGCTATAGAAGAATGTATGCAAAGGAGCATTCTCCGTAAAAGGTTGAAAGCAAATTGCGTCTCACCTTCGCATAAATGCAGCTTATTCGTATAGCTGTGGGCTACGGTCTCAGATTTATTGCAGAGACGAAAACTAAAGGAAACAGAAAGAAAGAGGTTGAACCAAACTTATTCGAGTATAGCAACCTAATCACACCTTCTGGATATTGCCTAGTTTCGTATGAGGCTAAGTTGATAACCTTATTTTTTGTTCAAAAAAAGCGAACATTTTTTTTCTTGTCTGATCAGATGTACAATTCATTCGCAAAAATTTTCTAAAAAAAACATGTTCCTGCATCGTTTCTTTGAAAAGATATGGCGAAACTTTTAACTCCACGCAGTGTTTGCGAAACGGATACTCAACGCACTAGTTTTATATGTAACAGAAAAATGCCTGAATTGTGTAGTATAATCTCGTTTTTTTTTTCAAGTTAATATTAAGTAATAAGGCTTTAAAAGCATTTACAGTATGATTCCTTTTCTAATAAACACAAGCTCCCACGACGCTTGAAACACGTTGTTTAGATTTTGCAGGCTTTTCATGCGTCTAAGGAACAGCGGATGGCCTTGTTTGGTTGGGTTATAAGCTGTAGTTCTCTCATTTATACTGGTAGCTACAGTATGGTGAAGTTCAGGTTCACAGTGCAAAGGCGAGGGAAACAAGCGTTTGCCGGCAATCAACACAAGAAAGACACAGTGCGCGAAGGACCCGGTGACGGGACTGGCTCACGAAGTGCACTGAGGTGTGTTAATGTATTGAGTGGCTGCAGTATTCTGGAGTCACGTTCTGCACTGCAAATAAATAATCATAGATCTTGGCATTCTGTGAAACATTGTTTTGCTCTGACTGAGTGCTTCAATGGTATTACTTAGTAAAGGGTAACCAAAGAATCCTACGTGAGCCTTCCAACTCTCACGTTCGCCCTACAGATATATATATATATATATATATATATATATATATATATATATATATATTGTAATGAAGAAAAAGGCGCACCTAGGCTCGGGCGCTCGGACTGCGGGCGCGCGCACAGAGACAAGAAGACGACGAGGCAGAGAATAGAACAGCCGGCCCAGGAACGGGTGCTGTCTCTGTGTCTCCGTTATTGCATTACAATATATATATATATATATATATATATATATATATATATGACGCTCTATGGCATTTCAGCAATGGTCATTGTTATGTCCTGAAGTTGAAACAGAACCTGGCATTTGCAAAACCAAAACTTGACTCCCGAGTCAAGGGAGGCCTTTAATACGAAGGCCTCCCGTCACAGTACTGATGCTACAAAACAGGGCAGAAAAAGAAAATCGAGGTGATACTAATCTATAGTGTGTCTCAAATTTCTACTAAAGTATAGCAACATTGGTTTCGTACTCGTTCGTTCTCGTGTGCCAAAAAATAACGCTTCTACAAGTTAACAGCGCTCTGGAAATAGCAGACGCAAAGTTAGCGTGCCTAATACACCATGCGTACAAAGAACCAAAGCAGAGTTTGGGTTCTACGCCTGTCCAGTACCGTTCACGATTCTTCATTTGAGTACGCCAAGCTGTTCGCGTCAGCTATTTCTAAAAGTCTCTAGCACTTTATCGTGCTAAGGTGAGATAATGTAGATGTCAATGTGACGTGATCCGTATTGAGGCAGGCGTGATAGAAACGAGGACGCTCGGCAAGACAAGGAGGCAGCGTATTTAGAGTCCTCGATCCTGTCGCGCCTGTCTCAAAATGAAATCGTTCCGACCTGTCCAGTATGCAGTTGTTCTAACGTGACATGAGACAGGTCCTACCATCCGAGCTGCCTGCGTATACAGACAAAACAAGTAGAAATGAGTAAGCTCAGGATGTGCTGCTTCGGATGCAGGTTCAGTCATTATTGTTTTCGCAACTGTGCGAGAATACGACGAGTGTCTACTAGGGCAGCTGTGATTTTCTCTTCATCCGCAATAACTTCATCGCTGACGCGGCGCTCCGTGAAAGACACGGAAAACGAAATGAACATTTCGCCCTAAGCGTACGGCGTTCCCAGCGCTTACGCAGAGATAAATATTAAAAATGTGTTGTTCCCTTGGTCGCCACTACAAGACGCTACTGACTACGCGGGAACGATGGAAGATGCAGAGCGCATATTTAACCTGAAATGCGTGTTTTTAATCACGGTCTAGCACTTCACCAGTGCCAAACAGCGTCAGTGATTATACTTTTAAAAAAGGGAACACCTGGATCCCATACCTCTATTATCAAACGTGGTACGCACGTACTGCTTTGAACAGCAAGGTTGACAACTGAAACGCAAAAAAGAGCTTTGCTAGTTATTGAAATATCCCTACAAAATATGACATCCTATCTTTCTAACACTCGCTGCTTTTAAAATTCTTTGTGGGGTGGCTGGCGAGTTGGTCAAACACTCATCGCCGAATGGAACGGGCTGGCGGCTGCAAAGGCAATGCAGCAAGTACAATAAAACCTTGTCACGAAAGATATAAGAATAGCCGGTTAGCATTTCTTGAACGTTCAAATGTTTACTTTTTTATGTTTTACAAACTAGAGACACGCTCACATCGTTGACAATATTGAGCTCCGCATGTTTCATACACTTCTACTACATGTGCGGAATAAAAAATCACTGTACGTAGGATGGTGCAACTAATGTGCAGGCCATGTTTGAAACAAACCAAGGTTATATATGCGGGTGAAACAAACTGTTTTGTTTTACGTCCTGGCAAGAAAGCATCAATAGTTTTGTATTCTGTAAGCTAACTGATTATGCTTAATATCACTGATGCTAATACAATTCATGTGTCTGCATTTTAATTAGTCATATTACAAAGGCCGGTATAATGTAGGAAGTTCTTTCGCTCAATTCTATTGCTTTCTTATCATCCCTCGCTAAAGAACAGCTGATCTTATAGCCAATGACAAGTAAAGAATGCAGGGGAGGCTCCCTTCGCAAAAAAGTGTGAAGCGCCTGTCCATAGTGCGTTCATGCTTCAAAAAAAAAAAAAGAAGATAATTCTTTTACAGATGCCACCGGCGCGAAAATTAGGTGCCCCAGTCCCACAGGAACATTGAGCGCGCCGCAGTCATGCACCACACGCACGGGGAACCAAAATCGCCAGATGTGGAAACGAAGAAGACACTCCAACGCACAAAGGGTCGTTCTAAGATGGGTTAAGAGACGGATGTCCTTGTCCTCCTGTCCATATTACCTTTTCGCCAAGTAGCGAGATGTACCAGGTGACGAACAAAAATTATAACAAATGCAAGTCAACAGCAGTTGACATCGAAGAAAGGCAAGGTCTTCTTGGGCGAATTAGCATGCCATGCGGTTTGTTGTTTAGATTGCACTACCTTCGGAATCAACCCATATTTTTGGTTTAGTAAAGCCCCACTTCTGGTACTGGTTTAAGGCGCGCTCCGTGTGAACGTGCACATCTGTGTTTAATTTCATCCTTTTGCGCTAATTACAGATTTTTACTGTTCCGTGCTTAACTCTACGCTAACTATGTACATCTCTTTTGTTACAAGCTTAATTTTGACGCCTTTTTCGTTGTCTTACGTGCACTTCGTTACCCTATGCCTTATTCTGACAAGAGTGGTCATAAAGTGGCGGCCAAATACTCCGATCCCACGAACCCCTAATCAATCTGAACTCGCCACAGAAGACCATATTATCAAAAAAAAAAAGAAAAGAAAAGAAAAGCTACCTCGTATAGGGCGAGGAGCTTCACGACAAGGAAGTGCTTAAACAATACGAAGGCGGGGACACAGATGCAAGGGGCCCCGCCAATCGAAATATCGATCATAATGTCAGCGAGAGCGGTCAGCCAGTGACAGACAGCTCTCGCGAACGAAAAGCGTTGAGAATTCGGCCTATGAAAATTTTGCCTTGTACATGCAATAGAGATGCGGGCCCCGCATAAAATTTCAGCTGGTAATCGATTGCTCTTTGATTAGTTAGAAAGAATGAAAACACAATAAAATAACGCTGGTAGTTTTCATACATGACTCCCAGCAGTGTACAGGCGGTTTACTTAGACGGCTTCAGTTTTATTCAAATGAATACTTCCTGCATGGGCTCTTACAACTAAGATACGACCTTTTATGACACACAGCTAGCAGGACTTCAGCTAGCAGGACTGAATTGCGTGGTAACAAGACCTTCGATCTTCCTATAGCTAATGTACTTCAATCAGAACAGCAATCCATGTAAAAGGTGAGAGCTCTGAATTTGTAGGGTCGTGCTTCGCACGGATATGATACGATATCCGAAGCTATGACAATGTCGTGCAATATTGAAATGTTGCATTATTTCCTGGCAATGTAGGATCGCAATAATTCAGCCTCGATGCGATGGGCACTTGTTACGCATCGCATACTACTAGGACAGAGAACTGGACATGTTGTTGCAGGTTTATAACTGTAAGAGCACGACTGGACCAAGGCACGGATGAAGGAAGCGAGAAAGGTGTTGCTTACACACGGCGATATAGAAATAATGAAAGCATACTTTATATAAAATGAAGGGTGTCTAACTGTGTCAGTCAGCCATTTATCCCGCAGAAAGTATGCGAAGTGGCTCTGCTAGATATTGGTCAAATTCTGCACATGTTCACCTTCCGCATACGTTATTCATGGCCTTTATTTTCTGGTGTCCTTGTTCAGTCGCGCCTTTGTGGTTTTCCGGACTTCTTTGCTTTTGTTCCTGTTTGAAGCGCGTGACTATCAGGTCATTTGCATGTGCAATTTTGCCACCTTTCGTTTATAAACAGCCTTCGGGTTGCGACATCGTGACAATTTATTAAACATATATTTTTCATTCTTCCAATAACAAATATTGCTGCTAGCCAGCAATGCGTGTTGTCGCCTCCTTTTTTTGTGTGTATTAATACTCTCGCACTCCATGACAGTGTATATACCGGGACGCCATGTTGACACTGCAAGTTTGGCACGTGTTATTTTGCAATTTAATGTGTTCGGGCGAGTTAGATGTGAACCAATATATGGCAAAGACTTCCTTCACCATCGCAAGGTCATGCCGTTGCAGAGTGTGCCTGGAGACCGAATGCTCGGCAACCCAGCACAGCTTTTGGTAAAAATGTGGTGACAAAAAAGCGGGAAAACGTGATCTCTGCATGACGCAGAAAGACGATTCCAGCATGCTGTCACCGCGGCAGATGCAATGTAAAGGGCATGGGTCACGATGTAGGATATTATGCATTTACCTTTCCCTGATCTGAAACAGCAGGCAATCTTAACACGACTAAATCGTCACATTTTGAAAGGCCGCTTTTCCAAACCTACGAATCTGGACAAGGGATTAGCCGAGAGACGAATATCCTTCGCAAGAATTAACGCTGTTGTTTGCGGGACACTGGACACATTAGCACGCACTGGACAGCTTACCATAACGTCCAGTATAAAAAAAAATCACCGGCTAGGTGACAAAGCAGGATAACGCTCTCGTCTCCAGGATAGAAGACGCAACCTTTTGGAGAAGCAATTTAAAGAATCTCGGAAGTGCAGAAACGTCCGAACTTGAGCTTACAGCTTCATGACGAAAAAATAGCGCCTAGATCGGAACAAGAAAGAACGGACATCGCCTTGACCTGTCCGCTGCTTCCTGTCCGGCTTCTTACTCTGCTTTGCCGTCATGGTACCCTAAATGACAAGCCAGTTTAAATGGTCTAACTGGGCAACGCTCCTCAGTATTTCGGAGAAAACAAACTATCTAGCACGACTTCTCTATGTATTATTTATGCTTTAAGGTAGGAATGGGGTGTAGGGCTGCGGAAGGAGGAGTGCAGATACAACTTCTCAGTAGGTCAGAAAACAGCAAGGAGAGCTGTCCCATTTCGCCCCGGAAAAAGATCACGGCCCATATTCGCAAAAAGCTCTTATGCTAGAATTGTTCGTAGGTGCAAATTCCAGTCAACTCACACGCTGGACATATATATAATTAGCGAAAGAGGCCAGACAATCGCAAATAGCACTTACGAACGAGAAGCATTGTGAATTCGGCCCCGGAAACATAGAAAGGATGCTGCAGCTGCATATTCCCATTAATATTGTTTTTGACGACAGAAGCTAAAAATTTGCTGAGAAATTGATCAAAGGCATTACTAACTACAGATTGAAAGAACCCTAAAACATCCCCGCTCATCTATTTCTGTGTTTCGATTCAGTGCATTGTTTACTCGACACATATTCGTCAGGGTCCAAAAGAAGTGCGCAGGTAAGCGCAACAGCCACCAATAGCGGGTTTTCTTGAATCGTCTAGCGAAAGATACGCACAGGCGCATCGGTGCAAAATGTAAGAAAGATGAAACGTAGTTGTGCACGAGTGGCCGACTATCGAAGCAGTCGCATGTGCTGCACACCGGACACCGTATCCAGATAACGCAGAGTTTAAAGTCGCGGGGCCGTAACATGTGCACAATATGCTGACAACCAATACATTCACTGGCGAATGCCAGAAGGACAGTGGGGCACTTGTCACGTTCACATTTTCGTCACTTCGTGCTTAGCAATTAAATCTGTCCGCTATCCTGATGTCAAGGGTGGGAGTCTAGAGACCTCGTGTAAGCAAGGATACGTTAATCCGAAACGACTGCAATAACAACATTAGAGGCAATACTATACTTTAACGGCTACTTATATAAACGTTCTTGTGGACATATTGTTAAGAAACGGGCTAGAAATTATTAGAGGTTACAATCGAAGAATCAGAACATGTTTGACAGGTTGAAAGGTCAAGTTCACAAAATTAAAAAGAACCAACGAACCACCAGCGGTAACAAAGTGCATGAACCCGTACATTTCATTTATTTCGGCTAATTCCATTATTTATTACTTTATTCCAGTGGCATTCCCAATGCACTTATCATGGGTCTTAGCTCTAGTGTCACGATTGTGACGACGCTAATTGGCTCAGCTTGAATGATGAACAGCGTTTAACAAGGCTCCTATAACAGAGATAGTATGCACAAGGCTGGACAGGGTGCTTTCATAGCAAGAACCCCTTCATAAAGGATGAAAAATAATTTCTTCCGATGTCTGACGCACGCAATAATCCATCTGTGAGAACGCTGACAAGTGAAATCTTCTAGCTTACAGCTTCCGCACACGTGCGCGCAGCGTTCATACAATCAAGCAGTCGAACAGCATGGAGCCGCCCTCGGACAGTGCAAGCCCGAGTCTGGAACACACGCGAGGTGCAGGCGCTTGATTAGCTCTTCTCAATGCTCTTGACAAACATGCTCTGCATGCGCGCCAGCCGCGCGCCCATGGAGCTGGTCGCCTTGGGCGCCTCGAGGAGCGGTCTGCTGCGTCCGCGGTGCATGAGGCCACCTCCGCAAGGGCCATTCGTCATCGACACGGCTCCACCGTCTACGGTCCGCGCCTGCCCGTTCGTCTGTGCAACTGACACCTTTCGGGGCAGTCGGGACCGCGTGTACGGCGACGGCTTGATCGTGTTAGTGTACGGACACACCTCGATCACCGGATCGTTCGTCCAGAGTTTCTGCAGCCAAGAGGACAAAAGTTAAATAATTAGCACCTTACAAAACAAGGATGACCGATGACGCAATTATGCACACCTAAGCCCGCGGTCTTCATGCGCATGTGTTTTGAATGAGGAACTGAAGACGGTCTTTTCTCTTTGGTATATATGCAACCTTCTTAAATATTTGGCACTCGCGCTTACCACACTACTTCTCCCGCATTGTTCAACGCAGTGGCAGCAATAGCAACATTATACTCGAAGTTTCCCTAGGTGCACGTAAACAAAGATGCACAGGCGCATTAGGTTGTGTACACAACCATCAGTAGAAGCATAACCGGAAGTTTCACGTGGCCAAACGAACATGGCGCGCGGAAGCTATGGGTTCACCGCAGTGTGGTACAAAACAAGAAGACTATGCAGTTCTTTTTTAAATCCTAATACGTGCAGACCACTTATAACGTAACCGCCTTTAGCGCGGGACCGGTTATAGCGTGGTTTTTTTTGACCACCAATATATCTCCCATATAACTCAATGTATATGCGGACCGTTTATAGCGCAGGTGCGCGCAGCAGAATACCGGTTATATATAGCGCGGCTCCTTTAAGCGCGCGACCATGAAATCGGCGCACGGAGTACGACCTTTTCTAGGAGGCGTTGAGTACGGCCCTCACAGCCGCATGGTTGCCAGGCGCGCAAACGCGGAGGAGTGGGAGCGCGGGCGCACGCGTGGACACCAGCGGCGAAAAGCGAAACAAAAAGTCGCAGTTTCCACCAAAAGAAGCATTAATTTAGATAGCAAATTTACTGGTAGAGTATGCGGAATAAGGATAGTAGTTTTATCGTCTGCATAAGCTTGAACACATCCGCTTACTAACTGAATTAACAAGCATGGTGTCAGCGCGCACCAACGTTACTAGACTACCTTGCGCGCACAAGCAAACATGAATAGATCGCACTCGATGACCGCCTACAAACACTGTAAAAACGCTGACGTGAGCAAACGCGGCAGGAGCAGCGACCGAAGGTTCGTGTGGTCTATCGCTGCAACGGAAACTGAGCGGCGAAAGCACAGCGCATACAAAGGCCAGAGCCGTGTGGAGATCGCTTTCAAGATACGGTGCGCGCGACATCCCTCAGGCGCGCAAAGTACGCAGTGGCTTGCAGAAAGCCGTGCCCCCTCCCTCCCGCGCTGCCTTCGCGCTTTCCTCATTTCGCGTGGGAGCCAGTTCCCCTCGCGCTCGGTCGCAAGATACGCATTGAGTGCCGCTAGGGTGCCTCCTTGCCAGTGCCGCCGAACGGCGGCGTGGCATTGAGGCACCGCCGCAGCTAAACGTCGCTTCTCCCTCCCTCCCATCCCCCCACGGCCATCCGCCCGACGAGAGTCTTCGCGTTTGTTCTCCCCCGTACGTTCGCTCTCCGTGAAAGCACGCGTCTCTCGCGCGCTTTCATTCGCACATACAGCATACGACATACAGCAGCATACAGCTTTTTTTTTTTTAGTTTTTTTTTTTTCAGGAGTGGGAGCGTGGGCGCGCGCGTGGAGACCAGCGGCGAAAAGCGAAAGAAAAAAATGTCACAGTTTCGCCCTAAGGGCGAAGCAATGAATGCGATAGCAACACAGCAATGTCATACGAAGTAAGGTGAGCGGCTTTGGTAGGAACAACACGCAGAACTGTTGTCGACGCCATCGGCGTTTTGCCCGCGTTCGCTCAAAATGCGTGCGGCGTTGGTGACTGTTGCCGGAGCCTCTGATATAAATAGGCACTGGTAAGTGGTTCTTGAGGGAAAGGGAAAGGTTGGCGCTATCTTCTGCAGCTCTTGAGGGAGCACGGCTCAGCGCCAAAAATAGGCACTGCGTGCCGCAGCTAAACGTCGCCTCCCTTCCCTCCCCCTCCCCCACGGCCTCTCGCTCGTTGGAAGAAGGCGCGTTTGCTCTACATACATGGTGATTGTGAAGGAGAACAGAGACGCCTACTTCTGCAGCCCTTAAGCGAGCACGGCGCAGAACGCGCGTTTGTTCTCCGCCGTGCGTTCACTCTCCGTGAAAGACGCGCCCCCCGCGCCCTTTCACTCGCACATACAGCGTTCGGCGCGCGGCGACGATTTCTTCTCCAAATGACGTCATACGGAACCTCACGGCGACGGCGACGGCGACGCCGACGGCAGAAATCTGCTTTTGAGTGTCCATATAATTGCTATCGCAATAAAAGGAGGAGAAGGGTGGGAGACATTGGAGAAAGGAGGGCGCGGGTTTTGATCACTATAGCAGCGTCCAATCAGGGTGCGTGGAGTTCGGGGTAGAACGGTAGTGCACTCCTTTTTTTTCGTTTTTTTTCTCAGGAGTGGACTCCAGCCGAAAATAACAGCGTTCTTCCGCTGATGCCGCACTTGTCAGGAGAACTTGGTTTCTGTGCTGTGTTGCGATTGTTGCATGTGTGTGTGGGTGAAATATGTTATAAATTGTGTTTGAAAGGTGGGTTTGCCCGTTTGGCATAAGCAAAAGCCGAAAAAAGCATGCTTTGGTTATAACGCGGTGCCGCTTATACCGCGGATTTTTACAACTCCCGCGACTTACGTTACAAGCGGTCTAGACTTATAACATTATTTGCCTACTTTAGCCATTTCGAGCCTATCTATCTATCTATCTATCTATCTATCTATCTATCTATCTATCTATCTATCTATCTATCTATCTATCTATCTATCTATCTATCTATCTATCTATCTATCTATCTATCTATCTATCTATCTATCTATCTATCTATCTATCTATCTATCTATCTATCTATCTATCTATCTATCTATCTATCTATCTATCTATCTATCTATCTATCTATCTATCTATCTATCTATCTATCTATCTATCTATCTATCTATCTATCTATCTATCGCCAGCCTCTTACGCCAACCCAGTGACCCAAGATGCCTACCAGCTTGGGCCCCTAGTTAAGTTCTCCTGGTCGTGATGCCGTCGTGGTCGTTCCATTGTCGTCATTCCAGCTTAGTGATTCCTTACTCTCGTCATGCTGTCGTCGTCAGGCCTTCTACTCGGACCCAGTGGTCTAAATTGCCTAATAGCTTGGGCCACTAGGCTAGAGGAATTTACCTCAGGCCGACCTCTCTGCATTTCGTACCATTAAACCTCTCTCTCTGGCCCACTAGGCATATTTCTGAGTCGTGATGCCATCGTGGTCGTTGCATCGCCATCGTTATCACGCTGTCGTTTTATTATTGCCATCACTTCAGTAACGTCCTCCCATTGTGTCCATGCCGGTGTCGTCGCGCTGTCTTCGTTATACCATCGTCGTCATCTAGGAACCATCATCGAACGCCACCCTGGTCGTGCCACCTTTGCCATTCCATCGAAGGGATTCCGTCTTTCCATCGTCGGCACTGCGTCGTCGTCACGCCATCATGCTCATTGCCAACTTTGGCAAACGAGTGCCACATCAAAGTGGGCCGATGCCGGAGTATGTGGCACACAGCCGAAGCCACGAAAGTCTCCGAATGACCGCTATACGCGTTAAATGAACGTGACATCCAGAATATGATCTGTCGCTACAACGTTTGATTGTTATTCGCATTACCGTCGACAGTCATCGTGAGATGAGATCTGCCGGAATTTTTGTTTACTTCGAACTTTTTTTTAATAAAAAAAGCCTACAACAGTTACTCGAAACAGATCACTACACAATATTTGTACGCCCAGCATGACCTCATTTCCAACAAAAAATAAAGAGATATATTCCACTAATTACACTAATTACATTATTTAACCTCTTAGTTACAAACCTTACGCCACATGTTTACATTCGAAGGTTGAAGGGAATCGACAGAAAAGTCGAGTTCCGTGTTATATTTTAAAACAGTTATGTCAATAGAAATAACGGGAGTGAAATAATTCGTTCAATTTACCTGATAACGTATGCAGCACTGCGACGCGCGGCTTGCAGCGCAACCCCCCTGTGACGCAGTATGGTGGCGTAAAATGAAGCTTGGCTATACGCCGTGATAAAGCAGTCCGTCTCACCCCTGCAGCTGAAGTGACTGTGTATCCAATCGGGAGTTGTGCACAGCACCAATCAGAGAAAAAAAGTGGGACGGCGAAAGTGAGACGGCAGCTTAATTTTACGTCACGCTTTTACGTCACACAGAATTTAGACCAAGAGCCGCGTTTCGCGGTGCCGCGTGCGTCATCAGGCAAACTTAACGAATAATTTTAAGCCATTTATTTCAGTCTACATGGCCACATAGAAATCTAGAAAAACGGAACTCTACTTTTATCACAACTCCCTTCAACTTTCCCATATACACATGTGCCGTAGAGCCGGATAAAGCATGCCTAATGAAGCTGAGCACGCTGTCTATTGCGTCGGAAACGGCAAGCGCCACTGTGAGGTTGAACACAGAAAGGAACCACGGCGGCACTGCCTTCAGTATTTAAGTACAACCTTCATTCTACAGTAACAGCCGAAGAGCGGTCTTTTGACCGAAACAGAAATGTCAGTGTCCGTCTGCAGCTCGAAATTCCTTGGTTGGAAAATATAACTATGCGCCACATGAGCGGATGCAGCGTATGCTTCCGCATATACTCAAATCTTCAAGCTGAGATTATACAGTATCGGCCTACAGTGACCAAATCACCACTGCAACTCAAGAGCTTGCAGTGTCGGTTACTAGATCAGACGCTTACCGCAAGGTTGATGACATTAATCGCCTCCCCGACTTGCTTTATTATGGCCTCTCTTCCTTCTTTTATCTGTCTGCTTAACACACACTGTCCATATAGGTGTGACTCCCGGCAGAAAACCGGCTAATTGAAGAAAACAGCGATCAGCAAGAGGCTAGAATATGTAGTCTTATACGATGTATGGCATTTTTCACTCTTCCCACCTGCATTACGTTGAAGTATTGAACAAAAGTAATGCCAAAACAGCAAACGTTTTACATTGCACACAGCATTCAAATGTACCAAATTATGCTATATTTAATCGAGACAGATATTTTGTAATCTGTCTCCTAGTGTTCGCACTTATTCTTTATAGTTAACCTCACCTCTTCACCTTCCTCGGTCCACTTCAAAACCGATTCATCATCTCCGTAGCAGCCAGCTCCGCTGATAACTATAGAGCCGCCTTTACGCCTGAAAGAAAAAGAAAAGAAATTAAAGAAAGTTATTACGTAGCTTAACTCGGCATGAAACAACCAGAGGCACTGAAGCAAAGTTCACAGCGACATAAATACTCAGCATAAAGCTGGGAACACCAGAAAACGCACGCCACGTACTAAACTACGAACGCGTGGCATACAAAACACGTCAATACGAGGTATGATGGTAGCGAAGCTCAGGAGGCAGCTCCCCTAAAACAAAAACAAAGAGAAGTAAAAGAAAAGGCTTAGCGGATTGACACATACCTCAATTCAACGAGGCAGCGGATGGCCTTGTCTGAGATCTTGATCTTCTCCTGGACAAGCATTTCATATGCGTACTGTGGGTCCATGCTGCTAAAGGAGATGTTGCTGCCTAAGTCGCTGCTTGGCTGGTTGCCATCGTATGAAGGTCCCTCGGGCCACTCGCTAGTGGTAGCATCATGAGTGGTGGATGTTTCGGCGCCGTCATCATTCTCCGTCCAGAAGGAACACGTGCTGGAGCGCTCCTCCTGGCTGCCCAGCGTGAGGTACACTGTAGGCACGGTTAGTCGTTCAAGCAGCCGCTGTGCCTCTTCATTCGCGAAACAGGCGGAGGCAGGGATCACATGGGAGTCCTGGCCAGCCAGCGTAGACACTCCGTCATCAGCGTACTGTACAAAGAAGTCGTCGAAGTCGTAGCTGTCGCTCGTCAGGGATGAACTGAGTGTGTCCCGGCTGAGCCAAGCAGGGAGACAATCGACGCTGGCGTTGTGTCGTTTCAGCACATGGCTGAGTGTGGTGTTGGTGGAGCTCCATGAAGACTGCTTTCGCAACGGCGCCGCCAACTCGATCATGGACACGCAACTATCTGCCGTCCGGAGACTCCACTTGCGCGAGTCTTCTTTGCACACTTCAGTCACGGGACAAATGCTGATCTCAGATGGATCCATAATGCGCCGACAGATCTTTCGACCCGGAGACGATGCAAGACAAAGTTGGCCTTCCACGAGGCTTCCGTTCCTCTTTTTGCCTTCCCCGTCATTCAAGTGGCTCTCTCCCGACGATTCTATATCTTTCGCAAAACCCGTCGATGATCTAGAAGAATTACCCTTGCCCTGCCGGATGTCTCGCGTGGCCTCTTTGTCTCTACGACCGTCAAGGTTACCATGGGTTGTTTCTACTCCAGCCTCTTCCTGTGTAGCATCAACATCCTCCTTGAGGCCGTTCATCTTAGTTACGTTGCGCCTTTTAGAACCCGGGGAAGATTCCTCCTCTGATGTATTCCTCGGTGAAGACGATAGGCAACTAGTGGATTTGCTGATCACCGTGCGGAATGAATGCTGGCTGCCGCTCGTATCATTAACGCCATCATCGCTTTTATACGCAGTCAACGTGGCATCAGCAGACTTGGTAACATTCTTGTGGGTGGATGTGACGTAGCCGCTGTCGTTACGAGCCCTCACTTCGGATTCTTGGGCAGCGACTCGGTCGTCCATTGTCGGCGATGGTGCGGGCTGCAAACAATAAACGAGTAGTACCTATCAGCCCAAGGGAGGAGAGAAGCATGAACAAGCACAAACAAGTGATATATCGCCGCAATAGCGCTGCAGAGATAACAACAGCATTAGCTCTCCTAAAAGACGCCGTTCTCAAATTTAGCGAAAATACAGACAGGCAGATAAATTGAAGTTCCTTACTCCGAACTTGGCAACCGACGTAACTTCGGTGCTCGAATCAGTTCTGCAGTCACTTGCGGCCAAACACCGCGGCACCAGGTGGTAGATAATAAGAAAACCCTGAGCTGTGCCCACGAGCACGCTGCCCGGCAGAGACAACAGGGCCGTGACGCGCGCCGGATTCAGCTCGTTGTCTTCCTCTTGTTGCTGCAGGACGCAAGGAATAAGGTTCCTATTTACGAACATGCTGTTCGCACCCGATGACCACATCCCACAAACGTGAGACAAAATCGCTTTCTCCAGGCAAGAACGCCAATGAATATTCCCTTGTCCCCCATCACCGCAGGAATGAGAACGTATGGACAGTTCTGATTTATCGTCTTATCCTTTAGACCACTTGATCAAGGGAAATTTCACTACAGCACAATGTAAATACACCAATCTGCTAACATCAGCGTCAGTGTTTGAAAAAGAAAAGCTGCAATGCGTATTGGCGCCATGATCTCTACTTCGAGTCAGGGAAGCGAGCGGTAGAGCATGTTTTTCAAACTGGTGGTAATGGCGGAGCGAACGGTGCAGGGAAGACGCAGCGATAGCGGACACACAGCACGTGTGGCAGCTCCTGAAACAGCATTGCAGGAGCCGCCGCGCTTGCCCCCGTGCAAAAGCAACGACGGTCCAGGGAGGAGGTAGGGAGAAAGTTAGAGAGGGAGTAGAGAGAGAGAAGGCAGGAAATAGGTACAACCGGATCCCGTACCGACGCAGTCAGGAAACGGGTGATGATTAACCTTACCCCTCTGCGCTCGTGGCAGTTCACTTAACATGACACGGGAGAAAGAAAACATGTCAGAAAGCACTGCTCATTTGGGCCCTCTTCAGTAAAGGAATGAGTGCATGAATGAAACGTTTCTCTATGTTCTGTGCGCTACGTGGACAAACACAAGTGGTACAGGCAAGGTAACATTTAACATCACATCACGACTGTCGTATGCCGTCGACATCACCGCCAAATATCGTCAATGAACGCAAGCAGCACAGAAAGCTTCGCTTGCATCTGCATGTTTTTATCTATTTTTCTTCTTTTTCATGTTACAGTCGCGCAGAATGCGATAGTGGACTTTGCATCGCAGTGACTAAGGCGCTCGTCAAATGTGCTATAAGACAGCACTTCGGGCAGTTCACTTCTGGTTGTCACAGCAGTTATTATACAATACAGTACGGTGGCAATACGAAAGGCAGAGTGCGCTTGTAACAGCAACTTTACGTTTGTCTTTATGAACGCTACAGCCGACAGACAACGGCATCGTAAACAACGGCTCAGTCACGGTAACCACGCTAACGAACACCTTCGTGATAGAATGCCCAAGGAAACCGAGGAGTAAAATGGCCTTGTCACTAAATAAGTGAAGCCACTAGTATACCATTTACATGCAAGTGTTATTACGCGTTCATGAAGCAAATAAATAAACACATGATGTCTAGTATTAAGTGAATTTAACAATTAAAAGTACACTAAAGGGCAAACTGATTTCACCTGTATTAGTAAATCACCCTGTTACGATACCAAAACTCCACCCTTACCGCGAGAAGAGCCTTTTTTAGCGGCAAAAAGGAAAGCCGGGTGGCGACGCCACCTTCAAGTTCCCGCACCAGGAGAACTGTGAATTGGGCTAGTTGGTACTGATGCACACCTACGAAGACTAAAGGGAGACGTGAAACGACAGGGTCAGCTCGCCGTGACGTCATAGATTTTGACAGCGTCTGCTAGGGCCTATAGTTAATTGTTTATCGGTAAAAGTGGACTGCATTGCGTCCTAAACGAGCCAGACTGAACATGACAAGTTTCAGGATCATTTACTTAGTCAAAGCGGCCGAAATACCACGAGATACTTTGAAATCCGTGACGTCACACTGACGCACCGGCGCTAAAGTTTCAGCGCGAAATTCTTTGACCTTCGTTTCCTCTTTTGATATTGAACCTATTATACTGCAAAATTAACGAAAATGGAGTTTTCAGATGACAGTTTATCAGTGTATAATCAGATTTAGTGTTTCTCTTTAGTGCACCCTAAAGAGCAGTATTAGGTATAATACTGCGTTTGAATTAAACTGGATCCGTGTCGTATTTTGTAACCATTCAAGTCATTTTCCATTCTGTTCGCCCTTCTTTATTAGCATGAACGCTGCCACGCAGAAGTTATCGGCGGGATCGGCCACTGATTGTGAACAAAAGAAAGATAGAAAATGGGATGGATCGCTGTAATATAGTGTTCCAGATCGTGGAACAGGATAACAATGGCAAGCTGCGTGGCGGTAGCAAATAAAAAACACATAAATATAAAATAGACAATGTTAACAAGAAAAGCTTCTGCTTGAAAACAACTACGCTGGGCGAGGGTTACAGGCGAGTATAAAGTCGATAAATATAGAAAAGAAAGACGCGGTGAATGCGTGCAGTCGCGCGGACAGCACCACGCAGTGAACGGCGTTCCCACAGGCCAGGCGTTGTGGGCCGACTATCAGTGGGGACGGTGTTCTAGTAGCGTTTGCACTGACAATGAACGATCGTCTAGTCGCCTGGATGGGTTGTAGTGATTATCTTTGCATATGAAATTGAGGACAGTGGTACAATAAGTGATCGATGTTGTCTTCGCAGCCGTGGACAACGCATACTGCCGTCTACTGCACTGTCCGCATTACAATTATGACGTACAAAGGCACACGAGGGGCTAGCCATTACCTGTTTCAGGCGGACCTTCAATTCCCTCGCTCTACGCTATCGATCAATTCGCAATATTTAACGAAACGCATCCATCCGTAACAATATGGTCACATATTATACCGGCGCTCCATCCCATACTAGAAACTCCCGAGGGCAAGTCTCTACGACAGTACGCTTTATAAAAGTAAGGGTCAGGGTAGCACGGAACACAAAAAACTAGAGTAAAAGCTTACTGGCAGGAACCTAAGGCTATGATGTTCGTCTTCGTAATTTGCAGTAGCAGGGAAACTTGGACTAGTTGAACTGTCATATTGGACAAACAGCGCAACATTAGACGAGGGACAAGGGGCATAAACTATCCGACTACTGCCACAAGGTTTAAACGCAGAGTCCACGTTAAAACCGGCCCTTTTGTAAGCGCAAATCCAGACCCACTAACCCTGGTCGAGCGAGGGTAGCGGTCGTCGCGCACGTCGTAGAGCATCTTGCAGGTGAGGGCCTGGGCGTCCCATAGCTGCAGTACGGAAGAGCCGCGCAGCGCGAGCCAGACGCAGTGGTCGGCCGCGGGGTCCTCAGCTGAGCATGGCTGGAGTAGTGATATGTAGTCCAGGCTGCTGGGCGACACTTGAAACTGGTCCACAGTGTCCAACGTCCTGCGTCGTAGAAGACGAGGACTCATGGGAGAAGTTTGCACATGCACATGCAGTTTATTTGAGACCCTCCAGGACATGTGAGTTGCACCCAATCTGGATGATTCTGAGATTTGTGTCCCATCATAAGAACTTTTCCTTTATTAGCTGTGGACAATGCTGCGCTACCTGCTCTTGCTATTTTACGATGTCTCTCCAATGATTTTCAGAGCAAAACTTGAATTACTTCATAGAGTTTACTGCGCGTCTAAGGCTATGCCGATTAAATGTGTCTAGAGAATTTATGACCGCGCAATGTAGTTTAGACTATTCAGGCAATACACCAACAGTATATTGATTAAAGAGGACTGCGCATTCGTTCAGACAGCGGGCGAATAATAATCATATATAATTATATTGCCATTGAAGATATAAACCATACACACGTGGACGAGACTGCATTACTAAATTCCAGCCAGTTGCCACCTACATCTAAATTATTTAATAGCCAAGTCACGTGGTTACGTGGAGCACTTTTCTAAACAGTTCCCTAGGATATCGCCAGACAGAAAAGTTAATGGAGGAAAGTTTAATAACCAAATACTAAATATCCATTCGTGCAGAAGGCATCCTCCGCTTCAGTTACCGTACCGAGGTAATAAAATATTGAGTTTATTGCATCGTTCTATGGTAGCAAAAGGCTGCTGCACACACCTGGCGCTAAGAATGATGATCCGATTTCCCGTGGCACACCAGAGCCTTTTGTCGACCAACTTCAAGCAGGTGACAGGACTGCTGCCGATGTGGATATACAGCACGTCGGGCTTGGCCACATGCACCGAGAAATTCTGCGAAGGAAGCGCATCCGCTGTCACGTACGCAGCTTCTGACCTCAGAGCTTCACTGAGAAAGCCGCACGCATTGCGAAGAACACGGACCCAAGAAGTACCCCTTCCGTCAAGCGGGCTAGCACAGGCGCGGTAGACGCGAGACATCTCAAAGCAGTTGGCTTGGTCAGCATTCACGGTCTCCTGCTCGACTGCCAACTATAGCTGCTACGGTGCCTTGTCGCAGACGGTCAGCGCACACGTTTTCTATACCTATAGTATAGTTTTGCAGACGTATTCTATTTTCGAGGTTGCACTGTTTTAAGCAAGATCTTTTGTAAATTTTCGTCTACGCGGGTCAATTGATTTTGTGTACTGATTTGTCTAACCTAACCTAACCTAACCTAAATGTCATCACACAGAGTTCAAACAGACGGCAAAAAGCATAAGAACCTGACAACCAAATTGCTTTAGTTTATTTGAGAACCTCCAGAACAAAATAAAGATGTTCTCCTTCATGTTTATTCCGCCGCATAGTTCTCAGTGTTTAGTTTATATTTCGTCAAGTAAAAAAGAAATACTACGTTTGAATCTGAAAGGCATCAGACAATGCCAGGCACGAAAGTTTCACCGACACTGAACAACCTTTAGAGAAGCAGAATTCTAGGCTGGACGCCGCCCAGTGATGAAACAAGTGAACAAAATTCTTATCTGCAAAAGGTATGGAAGCCATGTTTGGACCTCCTAAAGGGCACGTGTCCAGCAACAACGTCGCAATCTGAAGGAACGCATGGGCTGGAAGAATCACTATCACATGAAGAAACCCTGCTATGAAACATGCTACGCCGTGCTGTTGGATCATGGAAATGGCAGCGATAAGATAACGAAGGCGTACTGCCACCTGCCTTCCACGTACCTCAATGACAGCCATGGTGCCGTCCGCCAAGCCTGCGAACACTTGACACTGGTCGTCCTCTTCGTAGGAACAGAGGCTCAGGACAGACTCATTCAGCTGGGCTTCCCACTTCATCTCTCTGTACAAAGAAAATTAAGGTATCGTTTCACAAGCCGACAAAAGTAGCAGAGGGAAGTACACGGCGGCACGACCAAGCAACTCAAACGAATTACGTGCAGAGACATTTCATTCAAGGAAATCAACGCACACTAGTTTAATGCAGTATAGTGTATAGTTTGAAAGGATTTTTGATAAAGTTCTCAACTTCTTGCCACCAGATCAACGGTGCCCAAAGAGCACAAGTAAGTATGCCGTATTAGAAACCTCCCTGCTCAAACAGACACGGGAACACTGGGTAAAGTATAACTATGGCATGTAGCGAACTGGTCAAACAAAGAATACTGAATGCCGCTAAAGACACCTTCCAGCTCAAGTAAAACCATATGTCTCTGCACGAATAAAGTTCGACTGATGAAATGTGCATGTCTTGATTGCACATGTGAGCACAACCCAAGGAAGGCTTTATAGATGGTAAGTTGTTTTTGAGCACAGCTAGACAGCTTAGTACCTTTTACTTCAGTAGACAATAAATTCGTCTGGTGCATCAGTATGAGCTGCTCCAAATACGCGGACAGTAAAGCAAATGGCTTGAGGCTGAAATATCATATCCTTTTCATGAGACAACATATTTACTTGCTATGCCTAGTGTGTCGAAGACATTCTGGTTTTCTTAAACACTGGGTTGCACAGATTAATAGATGATTTGTTCAGCAACACATTTGCGACGGCAAACGTCAGGATGTGTGTGATAATCACTAATTGGCGGATATAGAAACTAAACTTACAAATGAAGTTTCGAATTATAATCGTTAGGCGGCAGGTTGTAATTTTGAAGTTGGGGCCAGCCAGTATGCAAAGCACGCTTATTTGCTGCATATACAGTGTGTCTTGTTATTACTTCGAACATAAAAAAACTACGAGAGTTACGCGATTGACGTTACTACAGATTAGTTATCTGCATAGGCGGACATCATTTGCAAGAAAAACTAAAGCAAGTCATTCGCTAATTAAACTAATTATGATAAGAGGTTTATTGGCGGTGCGTTCCTGCAAGGACACTACGAGTAGGAACGGCGAGGCATCGTGAGGCCCTGTCTCGAAAGAGACACCAGCTTCCAGCAGCGCGAGCAGAGCGAGCCGAGCGATGGCGATGCTGCTGGACGGACGCGCATCTTCTTCACAATCGCCCCCGCAGAAAAAGAGCCACCATGGCGACCTAAGTAAGAGCCTGGAGGCAGAGAGTTACGGTAGCGCTTGAGACGCGCCACGTGGACGAGGTCACGTCCACGCCGGCGCATGTCGTCAGATGGAGAAGGTGGCTCAATTAGAAAATTCACCGGGGACGGTCGCTCCAAGACGCGGTAAGGCACTTCACACTTAGGGATGAGTTTCGAAGAAAGCTCAGGAGTTTGGCAAGGAACAGCCAGTCATACAAGGGATCCTGTGGTATAGGTAATATTTAGAAGTGAGTCGGCGCGGTTTTTTTTTCTGGCGCTGTTGTTCTTGCGATGTAAAGGTGCGCGCGAGATGGCGGCACTCTTCGGCTTGTCGGGCGGCTTCGTACACAGGTGGGCACTCGGAAGCATCAAGACGGTAAGGAAGGAGAGTGTCGATGGTATGCGAAGGTTCGCGTCCATACAGCAGGAAGAAAGGTGAAAATATCGTAGTAGCTTGTATCGCGGTATTGTACGTGAACGTTACAAATGGAAGAATGCGGTCCCAATTACCATGATCAGATGCCACGTACATCGCGAGCATATCACCGAGAGTACGGTTAAACCGTTCTGTGAGCCCGTTAGTCTGCGGGTGGTATGCCGTGCTCGTACGATGAATAATGTGGCACTCGACGACTTCGGACAGGAAGGCGCGACCTCTGTCCCTAAGGAGTTCATGAGGTGCGCCATGTCGAAGGATGAAGCAATGTAGGATGATAGAGGCTACATCCCGCGCTGTAGCCTTTGTCAAAGCAGCACTTTCGGCGAAGCGTGTCAAATGGACGAGTAGGAACGGCGAGGTAGTGTGAGGCACTGTCTCGAAACAGACACCAGCGACCAGCAGCGCGAGCAGAGCGAGCCGAGCGTTGGCGATGCTGCTTAATGGAGGCGCGTCTTCTTCTTCACATTTACAATAATTAACTTCTTAGTTACAAACATTACGGTACATGTTTATATTGAAAAATTGAAGGGAATCGTCAGCCAAGTCTAGTGTAAATTATTTCCACAATAATATCTACATGCTTTCATGGTTTCCTCTCCAACAGCTTTCGTCAATAACAAGTCATGGGTGTTTTTTAGCCAAGCCAGGTTAAGTTTTCTCAAGTGACACGACACTATTACGCGTGTTCCTTGTAGCATCGATATCTTTTAACCGATTGTAGTCATTGTAACATACGCCCCCCTCACCCTTCGTAGGCCTGTGAGGTATTTGTAAATAAATACATACGCAGTTCAGCGTGTTGCCGGAACCACGCGTGAGCTTTTGATTTCCGAAGCATGTCGTCTCTCGCCGACCTAAGCGAGCTGGAACAAAAGATTTTAGCTGGCCTGCGTGCTCAGAATCTTGGGCGCGTACAACAACAATCATGTGCGCCGCCATGCAGCGAGCGCCGCTCGTTAGTGCGGACTTTTTATTGCGATACCATTTATATGGCCACTCCAAGCGCATTTTTGCCGTCGCCGTCGTCGTCACCGTGAGGTTTTTTACTTTGTAATACCCATAGAATAAAGCACAAAGGACTAATAATATACGAACTGTAATTTTAAAATAAGTATGCAGTACTTAACCACAGCCGACTTATGCAGAGTAATCTGATATACTACATCCGAAGTGCCAAGGCGTCACAGCCTGTTCGTGCCACTTACTGGTTTTACAGCGGAGCTGTTAAGCTTTTCGTAAGTCCGTTTCGTGCCGACAGAGAACTCGGCCCAACTGTGCGTCGCCGAGCCACGCAACCTCTTCGCATCACACACGTGCGTAGGGCGGAGTCTCGCCGCGGCATGCGTGCGCTTCGCCTTCCCTCTCCCCAGCCGTGACGTCACTGATATGCTCCCCAGCCGTGACGTCACTGATAGCCGTGACGTCACTGATATGCTAGAAAGCTGTGTGCAGCCGCCGCGCCGACAGACGTTTGCCCATACCCGGTCGGACGACGAGGACGAGGACCGGATCGACAATGATGACGACTGCTACTGAAGCATTGTACATAATAAATTGTGATGCACGTACTGTTGCTTGTATGCGTGCGACTTGCTGGGGCTTGTGTGGCTTACCGGCCTGGCCGTGTATGACCTCGGAATAACTTGGCGAAACTTAGCAAATCTTGGCGACACTTAGTACGAGCATAGTTAAGGCATGCATAACCTCGTAAGACTTACCAAAACGTAGCAACGCTTGGTATGAGCCTAGCCAAGCCACGCATAACCTCGCAAAACTTAGCAAAACCTAACAACACTTCTCAAAAGCCGGAACTAGCTCCGCTGTTACCCAGCCTTGCACCACTAGTGCAAACTGCGCACATTTTTTAAAGACTTCCCTTGCAAATTTAAAATTATAATGCCTGCTTACATCGCGAACAGCGTGCTCGATTCTATCACTATAAATCATGGGCATTTCAGTTTCATCAACGTCTCACAATACATTGTGGACAGTTGTCAGTCCCTTTTAGCGCACTCGTTCGGTGTCTTTGTTTTAGATCGACACTTTCCGTTCGCTTTTGAATTTGCTACTGACTTTATCAGTCGTGAAACCTTTCTGCATTTGTCATAGTTACTTATCATTACGCTGCTGCACTGTACTACGCCGCACAAGAGGGAACAGCCACTGGAGGCGCGTGGCGAACACGCTGCCCCCGTGTACCAACCTGGTGCGTGTACTGTAGGCGTGCACGAAGTGGGACAGGGTGCCCAGCAGCATCACGTCGTGGCCTAGAGCGTGCATACAGATCACTCGAGCCTCGATCTGCGAAAATGGAGATTTTATTGCATGAACGCATTCTGCTTGGATGTAGAGGTGGAATATCTATACAATTATCAAAACAGTTACATAAGAAAAATCAGGTTTATCAGAAATAGCGGTTAGTAACTGGCAACGCATATTAGCAATGACAACTCTCCAGCAACGTTAAAAAGATATAAAGTGACCAGCTCCTCCTGGAGTTAGCTTCACCATCTGTAAATTGTCCTATATCATTATTCTCTATTGCTGGATGAAATGCGCATTACGAAGCGGCTACAATCTGTTCGTATATTCGAAGCTTTCTTCCTTACCTCAATTTTCAGCCTGTACATCACGCTGTCTTCGCAGTTCACGCGGGAAAGTCGGGTCAAGTTCGAGCTGGCATGACACACCCATATGGTTTCTGCAACAAACAAATGTGCCACCACGACATAAGAAAAAAAAAAAAAGGGGGGGGGGGGGCTGGGTAGAAGATAGCAGCAACTCGGTTCGAGAGGACATCAAAATAAAGTGTGAGGCGTATGGATTTATTTCAGCCTCCCAAAGTCACCTACGTCTATGACTATGTATTGTCGGATTGTTCGAACGGCGGGCAGTGCGCCGCATGGCGATCACACTCCAATATCGTGTGCCTGATAATCGGCAATTTCAGGGTATAAGAAAGAGATTTGATTCACTCCTTGAACGGCATGGGAAGATGCGGCTATGCAACGATGTAATGGCGATATCCCCATGGTCGTCAATCTTTACCATGCGTTCAAACTATGACACTGTGTCATTGATACCCGTAAGATAAGGGCTGGCTAGTGACTTAAAATCTGCCAAAAAAGGCAAACGCACAAGCTCAAGCATTCGCAAGTATTCCTCTGTCTCTACACTAATTGCCGTCCTTATTAGTGTAGGAAAAAGTCAAAACTATGCCAACGCACATTTTGCAATGGGTACACATCGAACTACCTCACAAACGGTTGTGATGGTTGAACCCGCTGAGTGATAACAGGTCGAACAAAACGACATGAACGAGGCGGGAGGATATACGAAATATTTCTCTTATTCACAGTTAGTGCTGCCCTTCGTGTTTTCTTGCATGTTAAGCATCTTTTACACTCCTTGGTCGTGCACATTCGAAAGCCTCACCTGAGTCACAAGCAGCTGCAGATTCAATAATGAGTGCGTTGTCCCCGTAGCAGCTTCCATCGGTGGCCTGTCGACGAATGAGAAACAGTGATCGATCATGGCATACGCTGCACTGGCTTTTCGCCTGCTCACAGAACTAACTCAGGAGTACAAAAGCAGTCAGGTGACAATATTCAGTCTTACTTTACTGCTGACGGAAGTGTATAATATTGCCTACTAAGAATTCAGTTACTGCAAGTCAAACAGCACACTGAAATATGGTATAAGGAATAAAAAAGAGCTGTTGAACAAAGCAAGTACCACCGGTATCAACGTATTACCAGAAATCGTAGTCACGTCGCATCCCATGGCACATGTTCAATTGAAACGTTTTGTACAAGCAACCCAAACAACAACAATATCACCCACTGGCTGTCTGAATGTCACCGCAGCATGTTATATCACCTCGCCCGCTAGCTTCGTGCGCTTCTTAAATCAATATAGCACTTTTTAATGTATTAAATTATTGCCCTAGTTCTTTTTTTTTCTTTTTATTTTCTTGTTACTTGCATTACAAGTTATACTTGTAATGCAATACTGGTTATACAATAATGCAGTTATACAATAACGCAGTACTGGTAGCGACATATTCTGACGCTTTTTCCAACTGCAATGCATTTGAAACGGTCTTGTGTTACGTGAGTGTTCGCGTCGAATAACGTTAAATAAAGCACTAATTGTCAACGTTTATCGATTATGTCGCTATCTGCTAATGCTTTACAACAGCATTTAGACACAAAATGGTACGTCACTGCGATGAAGGTTGTGTTCTCTCTGGTTAAAGATGCACCACAAGATAGGGAGCCACCAAAGCGTCTACTTAGGTAAACGTCTTCGGCAACACAGTATTCCTCGAAGGTATACATTTAGGACAAGGTAACGCTTTATAATATCGCCACAATGCAAACGCATGCTTCAACAATGCGCGTAGTATCTAAACCTCACTAGTGCAATTAAGCTCGTCAGCCTGCACCCGGAAGCGGTGATTGATGAGCAAGGGGACGTATACATAAGTGGCACCGTGTGCAAGAGACACCTGATCTTGATGTCCCTTCCACCACAGTTCAATGCAAATATCCTTTAGTTTCCTTGTTATTGTTATTTTTTTCTTGTTTCCTTGATTTCCGAAACATATTTTTAAATCTTCTCATATCGGGTAGTTCATTCTCTTAAGGTGGATTACATGAAGAGGTGTTCACAAATGGCAAACTTCTATAAAAAAAGCTTTTTAATTATTTCCTTTAAGGAGGCCGCATATTATAATTAAAGCCGGAATATGTGAATTCTAGTGTTACTAGCAGAAATTCAAAAATTGGTGCCAGTTTAGAAATATCCGTCCATAAACTGCGCTACGGAACCCACTGATGTTCTACTTAGCACCGCAAGCGCCTCCTCCTAGCGCTGCAGTAAGAAACTGAAATGAGAATACATTTTTAGTACAGTTTGAGGAGAAATATATTGAAAGTGGTGCCCGTATCAGGCTTTACTAGTCGACGTAAGCTCATTATTACCCGGCTTATTTTTTGTAAGTGCTACACGTTCCCTAAAGAGAATAAGTAAAAGGTTAACGTAGAGAAACATTATTAATTAGGTAACTGAGCACTGCAATTTTCTACACAAGTAATGTCCGCCTGCAATAACCTACATAAAGAAGTGTAGAAGTGCATGCCAGTTGGTGTAGGATTAAACAGCGCAATGAACAGGACAGAAAACTAAACGAAACGACAAGAGTGCTCATGTTTCATCAAGTTCTCTGTCATGTAGATTGCGTTGTTTTATCGTTCACAGCGCTGACTGAAGAGCCAGAGCTGCACTATCTGCCACAGGCGACACTGTGAAATAACACATAAAAAAAAGACTAACGAAAGAGGTGATACAATATTTGCAGTCCAACTTCGAAATCAAGGTAAAGTGCAGTGAGATATGTACGTACTTAACCTGACAACGTTTACAACTTTCATGCCTTAGGCTGGCATGCATGCTCAAATCTCGCATAGAGATCGCATTTCGCGGTCTAGCACCTGAGACAAAAAGGTTATTGAAAGTTATCAAAATAAAAGCGTTAAAAATACCCTGTGCTTCAGAGGCTGTTGGGCTGGTCCTGTAGTTAGTTCACTGTCTTCATTCTTTTCCTTTTTTTTAAGTGTGGCACAGGGAAGTTGTCTAGTAACAGATTTCGCCTAACTCCTAAACGACAAAGCCGCCACCTCAGCAAAGGGCGTGTGCAAAGTTTTCAAATAGCATAGGCGACGGTTAATAAAAAGAGAAAGGCGCTCACCACAGTGTTGTCTCTGGACAAAACACTGTGCTTCTCAAGCTCCCGCTTCTTCGACTGTTCCCTGAGTATCTTTTGGAAGCAGGCCTGCTTTGCCGCGATGTCCTGCCGCCTTGGAAAAGGCTCCAAGTCTTCAAAAGCAACCTGTTGAAACACGACGAGAAATGGATCTTCAATAAACAAGAGAGGGAAAGGCAACACGTCTCGTTAGATTGCTCAGTCGCAGCATTTGTCGTACCAGGCCGGCTACAAATTATAGAAGAAGCATCGGAGAATCAGAACAAGGGCGTCAGGTATCATCCAAGAGTCTGCATATGGGGAGAGAATAAGGTTATTGCGCCAGAAATCCTAGGTACTTGCCATGGCTGCGAGAGGGACCGTGCAAGTCCTATCTCATTCTGATTCTGCGTTTGTCTTTTACATTTATTTCGTGTAAACGTGGTTCCATGCCTCAGCTGTGATGTTTCTTAGCTGCAACATGTTTTACATGCTACTACTTGCTGAACAGGGCTGGAAGTCCAGGGGCTATGTTGGCTACAGGGGGGGGGGGGGGGGGGGGAGGGATTCCCGTCGTAGGGTTCCCTTCGCCTATCATCAAGGGTCGGGGCTCGGGGCTGCAGCCCCCCTAAATATAACGCTAGTTGCATGCAGCCTTCTATCATTTGCACATCCTTGGATTTTCCAGTAGACGTTCTGCCTGGACAGGGCAATTGACCCCATCGCTCCTTTTATTTCAACCACATATCAAACACCCCTGGATCGACGGCTTACTACATGTGTATATGGTATCACCTTGATGAGCGTGTCGACGTCGTAGCATAGACGGGCGATGGCCTTCAGCTGGCGCATAATGGATACCGTGTCTTGTTTTGTGAGCAGCACTTCTTCGTGCATCTTGAGGATAGCCAGCGAGAACCGGAACAGCACCTTGGGGCCCTCCAGCAGGAAGCAGTCCCAGATGCGTAGCAATGTCTGCACGAGCATAGTACGAGTTCACCATGGCTCAAAGTTACAAGGAATATCGTTTCTTGCCTACAGCGACCAAATATTATGTTTACACGCCTAAGACAATACAACACACTGACGCTGTCAATATCCATGTAGTGTTTAAACTCACTCATGGTGCTCTTGACGTGCTTAACCCGAAGAAAATGAAAGCCCGCTTTCGTTTTCCTTGGGTTATAAGAACGGCTTTATTTTCCCGTAAAGCTTAACTTTTACGCAAAAACAAGACACAATGATAAGACAACATTACTGGCAGAAATTCAATCTCACAACGCTAGTGAAGTACTCAAGAGCTGCAGAAGCTGAAATAAATTAAAGCAGAGAAGAAGAGAGCCCGTGTCTTCAGCCCGTATTTACAAAAAATATTTCTGACTGCCGTCCGCAATTGGCTATCGCCGCACTTGCCAATCGCTAACACATGTGGCGAGTGCTAGAGGGCCACGGCCCCAACGAGTTTTGTAAATACGACCCTTTAAATTTCATGACTTGCAGAGCGTAGCTACTCTTTCACGTCTGCTAAACGACATGTCTCAAGTAAGTGAGATCACTATTCGCGCGAGATGTTGGGAAAAAGAAGGCTACGTTGGCGTTCTGCAGAGTGCGATAAGAATACAGGTGCGAAGGTTCGGCTCGTTCATGATAAACTTTTTATCAACGCCACCCTGTACACGTGTTACATGCAGTCTAACGCTCGCACAGCAGCTGCGAATGAATCCAAACGCCCTGCGCGCAGTCGTGACGGACAACATAAACAATCCGAAATAAAAATATTGAGCTTAAATGCACAAAGTGTTGTGAACAAAATTGGCGAGATTGTTTGTTAACAGTACATGATCCAGATATATTTTCAATAACAGAAAGTGGCTGCACGGAGTCATTAGATACGATGAAGTTCTTCCAATTAAGCTCTTACAATGTACTGCGCTACGATAGGCCAACACGACGCGGCGGAGTTTCACTGTTACTAAGAAAAAAAAAATAAAGTACAAACCACCAGCATGCTTTGATGGACTGGAAAACGTTTTGGTGTAAACGTTTTCTTAATAAAAGAATATTATTCATTGGAGTTAGTTGTTTATAGGCCCCCAGGCAATCAAGGTCACTTTTGCGACAGACTTGGCGACCATTTATTGTAATTACAAAGTAAGCAAAGTAGGTTCATTACCACTTTAGAAGTGCTGTGACGAATCTGCCATGAATTTCCAGCACGTTATCGAGGAAAGAATATGGCATCCTGTCACGGGGTTTTAACTTTTGTCCCACAACTGGCGGATACAATGAATTTCAACTAATTAATGATTTTCACAATTCTGAAAGAAACATGCGGTTACGCGAATACTTCCACGGTCGGCGCAACCTCTAACAAGACATCTTTATTTTCAACTAAGCATTGGAACCCTCCTTCTCAAAGAGGTAAATGCCTGGATCTATACATCAGAGCTGTGCAGCGAGATGTATACTAGAAGCATACAAAATGCAATCACCATTCCGTCGAAGACTTAGCGCTAGAGAAAGGGACGCATTTTAAACATTGGATATAGCCGTGACGACATCGTCATTAAACCCGCTGATAAGGGTGGTGCAGTCGTCATTATGGACAAAGCCAATTATCTAAGTGAGGCCCATTTACAACTTAATGATCAGTCATTCTTCAGGCACCTGAGCTACGGCCCGACCGAACAGTTCAAAACCACGGTAAAGGAAACTTTAGAACATCTCGTCAAAGAATATAAAATTGGAAAATCTACGCTTAAGTCATTTGTCCCCCTGAGCGAGGTAGCTGGTACATTTTATCTGCTTCCAAAATCCATAAAGAAAATAACCCAGGCCGACCAATAGTTTCAGGAATAGGTACCGTCACAGAGAACTTGTACCGCTATATGTAGATAACCTTATCAGTTCAATTCCTCCCAAGTTTTCTTCATAGATCAAATATACTAACCACTTCCTGTCTTATATCGCTGATTTGCATGCTCCAAACGATGCTCTTCTGGTCACACTAGACGTGGCGTCGCTGTACACGAACATTCCCCATAGAGATGGGATTCAATCTGTACTCCGTGCATATAACGACTCAGTAGACGACAAACCCATCGACGATTCCACCCTTGGCATAATTCTAGCAAGCATCCTCGGACTTAACCTCGAATTCGACGGCGAACATTACGTTAAACTAGTGCTACCTCCATGGGCACAAAAATATGTCCCAATTATGCTAACATTTTTATGGGCATGCTAGAAAAAAATTTCCTCCCTACTCGTCACCTCAGACCATTCTATTAGAAACGCTTCATCCATGACATTTTCTTAATTTGGCACCACGGTGAAGCTGCATTACTTTCCTTCATTGCTGACTTTAACAATGCCGAACCGTCAATTTCCTTTTCCCCTTCTTATTCATCACTCAGCATAAACTTTATTGACGTCTCCGTATCTCTGTGCAATGGTAACTTAATGACCAATCTTTACAGAAAGCCCACTGACCGACAGCGATATCTGCATTTCAAAAGTAGCCATGCGAAACATTGCAAAACAAGCATTCCATACAGCCAAGCTATCCGGTTCAAAACTTCGGACGACAGTGAATTCACTCGCAACTGTAACGACCTTCGTAACGCACTAACCGAACAGAAATACCCTTCACAATAATTGACGATGCCCTCAAACGGGCCGACTGTCTCGACCGGAAAAATCTCATCTGCACGGACATGCGATCGGCGCCAACTTCACGAACTAATTACTTTATCCTGACACACTCTGCATCTATTCCTAACGTGTCGCACATTCTCAGAAAGCATTATAACTTACTGACATGTCTTCAAACATTTTCACAAAATCGCCAATAGTGGTCTATCACCGCTCTAGGAATTTGCGTGACCTGGTAACCTCTTCCAAGACTAAAGCCATTGCTCTAGCTGGGTGTCATCCCTGCAATAAATCCCGTTGTAAAGTTTGCACACATATGACCGCATCAAAGACTGCTAGAAGCACGGCATCTAATTTTTCTGTTAAAATAAACGGCGACTTCACTTGAGACAGTACTAACATCATCTATCTGCTTGAATGTTCAGTGTGTGATATGCAGTATATCGGTCAGACCGAAACATCTTTTCGGACCCGATTCAACAACCACCGAGCACACGTTAACAGCTTGCCGCACCTGCTATAATCTAAACATGTTAGACTGTCAGGTCATGCGTTTGACATCAGTGTAATAGTAATACAATTAGGCTTCAAATCGCACCATGAACGGGAAGTACGAGAATCTTTCTTCATTCATATATTTAACACTGTGTCATCCGGTATCAACGAGAGCGTAGAAAAAATGTCGTGCCTTTCTGTCATATCTTGATTTCTACGTTTTTGTATAGACTTAATAAAGCATGCCCAATCTGTTTACCTCAAGTTTTCCCATGTCATAATTGATATCATTCTGTAACTTAATGTACAATCATCGTGACACTGGAACGATATTTCATATGCTTGTCATTTAGCGTGCTATGTTACACTTGCTGCTGTACTTTTTTCTCTTAATATTTGTACGTGTACACGTGCATGCACTGCTGACTATGTCCACGTGCGCATGCCCATAAAAGCGGCTGCGCGCTTGTATCTGTGTTTATTCTGACGAAGGCCGTGCCACGGCCGAAACGTTAAACCATTAAACATGCAATTTTCTCAAGTGTGCCCCTTCGTTTCTTAAACTACCTATGCACCGGACCTACTGAAATTTTTCTTGAATTAAATATATATATATATATAAAAGGTCGGTCCACCGACCGAAACTGTTGGGTAAATAAACCCGCTTCTCATTTTTCTAAATACGCGTGGCCCATTGAAAAATCCAGTTTTTATATATATATATATATATATATATATATATATATATATATATATATATGCCCACCATGTAACCGCCTGAAAATGCTAACAGTACTGTAATTTCAAAATTAATTAAAGTAAAATTTACATTTATGTTGCCTACAACATAAACATCTAACGATCAATGGTCAAAGCTACAACATTCCAATCTACACTTCGAGGCTGGTATAAAAGTTTAAGCGACAGCTACAGGCATTCTGAAAGGTCAGCAGCAAAAGAAAGAATAACGAAAAATACAAGGTAAAAAGGTTCATCTATGCCCAGTAAACAGGGTGATCAGTAACGCATTATTCAACGCACAGCACTGCAAACTTGAGGCTTAATTAGTCTCTCTGTGGATTAACTGCCAACGTTTGAAACAAACATTATAGTAGGAAGGCTGAGGTTTCTTTTACGCGCGATTGATGCATACCCAAGCTGCGACACCAGTTTCTCAGCTTAATATATATATATATATATATATATATATATATATATATACAGGGTGTTTCATTTTAGCTGCACCAAATTTTTAAAAATCGCCTGTGGCAGATAGCACAATTATAATCCTTGATCTAAACTACTCGATGAGGCGGCCATTACTTCCACGAGAAATCAAAACGCCTAATTGAGTAATTAGCATAATTACGCTAGTTAACTTTGTAATTAATGATTTTACGGCACATCTTTCAATCTACGAATTATAGCCGCTGAGTTCGCAAGGCGTATCCGCTTGGAACGAATTCTCAGGACTGAACCAGTTTCGAGATATTAATTTTTAACGTGTCCGACGAAATGTATGGGCGTTCCAGTTAACTTTTTGAGGAAAACGCTGTTTTATGCAATGAAGCACAAAGTTAACTGGAACGCCCATGCATTTCGTCGGACACTTTGAAAATTATTATCTCGAAACTGGTTAGGTCCTGAGAATTCGTTCCAAGTGGATACGCCTTGCGAACTCAGCGGCTATAATTCGTAGATTGAAAGATGTGCCGTAAATCATAAATTAAAAATTTTATTAGCGTAATTATGCTAATTACTCAATTAGGCGTTTTGATTTCTCGTGGAAGTAATGGCCGCCTCATCGCGTAGTTTCGATCAAGGATTATAATTGTGCTATCTGCCACAGGCTATTTTTAAAGATTTGGTGCAGCTAAAATGAAACACCCTGTGTATATATATATATATATATATATATATATATATCATGAACACACAAGAACGAACACACATAATTGGAGTTGGAGTTACTTCGAACTATAATTTTATGAAAAAATCAAATGGGTGTGCCTACAAGAAAAAACAAACAAATGCTACCACACGCTCTCATCCACGGTAAGTGAATCGTCATGAGACAACCGCAAATATGTAAAGAGGCAACTGTAGGTCTTGATTAGTTGGAGCTGGTAGCGCTATCGCATTTTTGGGCTGCAAGAAGTCACAATAGCACCATACACTGGTAGACAGTATTCGCACAGTTCCATAGAGGGCGCCACCTGTCTGACGGCCAGACTTAGAGAGAACGAAAATGTGGGGAAAACGAGAAAAGAAAACGCCTCTGCGGGGAACGGCATTATCATGCCAGCTAATCTCTGAGGCAATATGAAACGTACGCAATATTCCAGCAATTGAACATAGATGGCGCCACACTACTGACGCCACACCTGTCGTCCTTGCAGGCTCACGTAAATAAGATAGCATGATCGTAAGGGCTTGAAAAAAAAAAAAAAAAAAGACAAGCGGTGGATCATTAAGGATAGCGTGCAAACGAAGCCTATTATAAGAGGCTACCGTAAGCCTGAAGTCAATTTAGACTTCTCATTCGTGTACCAATTTCGAATTCGCACGCGAAAATTTTCAATTGGTGCCTGTGGTTCTCAGTGCAATTTAAGAAAATTCCAGAAACCAACGGTTTCTAGAATGCAATTTTTCTTCCTACTTCGGCGAAAAATAGACGCATCAGTAAAGCTCGACAATGTCCGACAACATAGCTGCGTCTGTGTGGCAAAAGCTCAAGACTAAGAATCATGCAATGCGATAAAGCTTAAGGATCGCATCGTTTAATCCTGATTGTTCACTGCAAATAAAACACACATGAGCGTAGTCATAAACATATGAGGAGTTGTTTCAAAATAAGAACAGCAGAAGTCAGTTTCTCATCATCTTTCTGGTGTTTTACGTGCCAAAACCAGTTCTTATTATCAGGCACGCGGTAGTGGAGGGCTCCGGATTAATTTTAACCACCTGGGGTTCTTTAACGTGCACTACAACGCAAGCACACGGGCGTTTTTGCATGTCGCCTCCATCGGAACGCGGCCGCCGCGGCCGGGATTCGATCCCGCAACCTCGTGCTCAGCAGCGCAACGCCTTAGCTAACTGAGGCGCCGCGGCGGGTAGAAGTCAATTTAATTCTTTTAAAATTTTCCATAACAATATTTTCTGGGCTAAAAGCTGCGATCTGCAGATTGACATAGGCCCGGAAACCAATACCGTCACCACCATGAATTATTTTGCCCACAAAGCATTGTGGCTTAATTTACACAACGGGAATGGAGAGGGGGTTACGAGCGTTACCATCACAAATACACAACAAGAAAAGATTGTGCAGAAACCATCGACGATGATTGTCCATGTAAGGGAATAGCCCGAACGTACGAACGAACGACCGAACGAACGAACGAACGAACGAACGAACGAACGAACGAAAGAACGAGCGAGCGAGCGAGCGAGCGAGCGAGCCTTTTCCTTGCCGAGCGTTCTACTACCGCATCTAAACCTTCATGCATACCAAAGCTAGCTCGCAAAAGCACGTGCGTATCAAATAGCTGTAATAGTTCGCGTTCGGCGACGAACGTGTCCCGCAACGCGGTTGCGCGGGAACACGTGCCCTTTGCACGTGCGACTTATCGCTAGTCCGACCAACGCCGACCGCCAACCACTACAACGGGCGAAAGAAGCAAAGAACGCTATTCGTCCTAAAATGCTTGGGGTCGACAACAGTTCAAAGTCCAAACACAGGCAGAGAATAACGGGAATGTGAGCTTTTGTGGCGACTTGGAATTGGCAAAAAGATGTATGGCAGTTAATGGTATGCAAGGAAGGGCCATCAGCAAAGGCATGAGTGGAATTCTATATTGAACAGCACAACATCTAAAAATAACCACAGAGCAGCAATTAGACACAGTTGCAGAGAAGATACGGAAGTTTCAAATTTAACCAGGGACGAAGTTAGAAATGCTTTGCCAGATATGTGCAGGGGAAAAGCGGCACGAGATGGTAACAGTGGACCTTATAAACTACAGCGCCGACACTGTACTCGAAAATCACGCAGCCCTTCACGCAATGTCTCATGACTCCAAGTATAACCGACATCAGGACAATTCAAACTATTAATAATTCATAGCCACCACGGAGACTCGGTGGCTATATGACGGTCTGTTGCTGAGCCCAAGGTTGTGGGTTCGATTCCTGGCCAAGACGACCGCATCCTAATGGTGGCAGAATGGTATAACGCTTACTGTTCTTAGGGCGCACGTTAAGAACCAAAGGTGGTCCAAAGTATAGCTAGCCGACCGCCAATACGACATTTCTAATAATACGCCTTCTGAAAACAAAAAAAGTATACATTGCTTTGAATTTGAGGGAAATGAAGGCGGTTCAAGCGTAATAAACGAAGCCACAAGAACGTCTGAAGCCACAAGCACGAAAAACAGACAAATCCATGTGTGTTACCCATCATTCCCATAGTGGCTGAACGATCGCAGCGCCAGAGTTTCCTCTACTAATTATTGTAGAAAACTATCATGGCGGAAACGAGCCAAGCAGATAGGAACGACCGGAATGATTGGCGCGAGCTTCTAGCTCAAGTGCGCGTTTGGACGCGGTGAGAGGCGAGCGTCGACGCCTAGAAAGCGACACGGCTGAAGAATGGGGGCTGCGTCTTTAGCACGAGAGAAACGGTACGATCTGGCGTCCGGTTTGCACCATGCCAACGAGCGCCACCAACCGATTTCCAACAAGTTCCGACAGGATGTGGCGCCGCTCGGTCGTTCGCACGCCTGCACCACGTGTCCCGAATCGTTGTACGCGGCAAACTGGACAATGCAGAGCCGCGCGTCGGATCGGACGCCGGATCGTACCACGTGTATACCTACATTTATAGTGGGCGTACCGCATAGTATATACTGTGTAGTGCGTTATATGCAAACGTGATGCGATTACGAGGGGTACAGGGTGTATGGGCTTTAACATCTCGGTAATTAGTATATAAAATGCTAGAGAACAAATAATAATGATAGCCAATACAGCCACAACTTCCTTGTGCTGCCTATGATTTGGCGCAGCATTCAAAAGCCTATGTCTCTGAGTTACTGACCTGAGTTCTCACGCGTTACTGCAAATAGAAGAATACGAATAACACCGAGTTGGGTGATTTTACCCCTTTTAATTCGTACCTCCTAAGCCATGAATTTCGTTGCAGGCTCACGTTCAGATAAATGTGATGTTCAAGTAACGGAAATGGAGTTTTAGACGTCTTTCAAAGCGATTGAGGACTTTTCGAGATGCGCGAAGTGGCAGACACATCTGAAAATAATATATATTATCTTAATTCTTTGGTTACGCAGCGCTGAAAATATGCAGCTACTACACACGAACAGGCGCGCACGACAAGTATTTAGTGGTCCTTTCACCTCCCCCCTCACTTCTGCCGTTTATTTATTTAATTAATTATTTTTCTTCTCCAGAGAAAGGGCGCGTCTCGGTCGCAACTTTTGTCAATGTCCTTCTCTTTGATAACCCACAAACTGTCAGGCCGAGAGAAAACCACAAACGTATGAAACGACAAAGAAGCACGGCCTCCTGTCGACAGCCTTCGTCTCATTTCAGTGAAGGCGTCAGAAGTGCAACGAGTGGTCAATGGCCTCGGAGCAAGAATCGTACGAAAACGGGCGTAGCGCCTAAGCACGGCGCCGGCGGGTCGTTGTCGGCACGGCGCCAACAGTCGTCTCGGCGAGCTGCGCGCGGCACTGAGTCAGTGAGCTGGTGGCGAGCTGAAGGGCTCAAGTGTCTGCGTACGACGAGACAGCCGATGAGTGACACGGCGCCACGACGCTAGGAACCCGCCGCCGCGTCTGCTGAAAATTGGGTCTTGCCACACCTTAATATGGCACTGAAGTCCTTAGCCCCATGTCTGGGCATGTAACGGTTCCATCTTTTCTGGTAATTACTGCGCCCTAGACTGCACTGAAGTAACTGGGGAGGCTCTTGAGGTACAGACGACCTCCCGCTGTTTGAGTGTGAGGGAAAGTATTTTGTCGCAACACGCGGGTGATTGGCGTCCAGAGGGCAGCGACTGTCGACAGAAGACAAGGAAAAGATTAATTGTCTACTTCCCGCAACGACGATCGGGCTGGTTACGACCTGCACTCTCACGCCAACGCTTTGACCGGAAAATAGGCACGAGTTCGTTTCTCTGTACGCAAGCCCATGTGCTCTGAATGTTGCATAGGTGCCGGGAGGACAATCGTACTCATTTACATTTGCTGTTCGTTTTCAAGCATATCGGTAAGCGTAAGACTTACAAGCAAGAAAGAATATATGCGTTGTTCTACGCAGGATAAAGAGAAGTTTCAGCAGGAGCAGGAGTAGCAGAAAAATGCTATGCAAACAGCGTTTGCCAGGAACCATCTTACCTAAAACGGAAGAAGAACGCCTTTGAACTCATAAGCGAAGCTTTTGACAAGTGTATAGTGAAGCTGGCGGCAGCTTATAGTCGACGATTGATCCAAACCGCGAATAAATGTGATCCTAATAAAACGGCGCTAAGTTGCGTCTATATAGCATCACCAAACGGGTCTATTCCCTGGATGGTGCAATATGTTGACGGACAACCAACTGTCTCATTATCGGAGATTTGAAACAGCATCAAAACCGGCATCTTTCGTGAGGACCACCCTCGCGCCACATTCTTACAAAAATACTATGTGCGATTATGCGCGTGTAACACTGGCAATGGACGGCAACGAGCGATTTTAGCAAGCATTCCTCCACATACGTGTCCTTATGCATGGCGCTAGCATTACATCTTCTAATTTGCTACAAAGCATCTCAATCAAGACAAACCAGGTATTTAAGAGCCCTCTTAATTGAACATTTCCATATGCCTAATAACCCCCATATCCAATAATCCCATATAAACATATGCGTTTCTATGTAAAGACCCGTATGTTCCTATAAATCATTTATTGGATATGGTAATTACGGGGCAAAAGGGTTCTTCCAATAGGTTTGTAGCCACGAGACGTCAAATAGAGAGAGACAGAGAAAGAAGGGGCAGTGAGGGTAACGAGACGCAAGTCTGCGGTTTGCGACCCCGAAGGTGGCTTGGGGAAAAGGGAGTTAGAAGGAATAGAGGAGGGGAAAAAATGTGCGTTACTATACTAAAAACCACACGAAGAAAATAACTACAGCTCGTATTCAAAAAACTTTTTCTTTTTGGCTGGCGTTTGAGCGTTCGAAACTTCTGATAGCGATCAACGCGGTGGTAAAAATGCGATCACCGTGGAGACAGACAATCATTGGGCGACGTAGAGAAAAACTTGAACAGTCCAGGCCCAGCTTACTAAAAACGCAAGCAAGATCAATTCACGGGTGTGCAGAAGCAAAGCAGGAAAAACCTATATAAAATCGTTTGTTATATAAGCTTTGATAGCAGAGAACTAAAGACAAACACTCACGCAACTATGACAGACGTCAAGAATGAGAAAACGCAAAAGAACGTTCTCTTTCATGCCGGTATTCTCTATCGAACAGTTTGTTTGACGGTGTAGGTCACCCTTTGATCAATTCCGTCCTGGCAGTATGCACTGCAACTACACGTTTTGCTCAGGCAGATGTAGTGTAGCCCAGCGCACAGTCAGCATGCAACTCGCCGGAGCGTTTGTTACAGGGCAACACATTAATAGCGTTTCATTCCGTAGCACTACAGCATCCGGAGACCAAAATCCAGAGGCCGTGAACGAAGAAAGGGACACATGTGATATTACTCTTGAACTCAACGCACCCTTACATTTTGCTAGGGAGCTGCAAAAACAGAACCAGTAAGTGATCTTTCTGATTATACTATAGGGCCCTTCACAATGTTTCATGTGCCAGTGCGAATCCCCCCCCCCGAAAAAAAAAAAAAGGAAGCCGCCTTCATGTATACCCTTTTCATCTTTTTTGGTAATTTGTCTTCGCATGTTCCATCGCAACATGCTACTTATTCGGCTATAAACTGCCAATCTCATTTTGAGAAAATCATGACTGACAGAGCATGTTTAAAGCCGTACATTATTACATTATACACAGTCGTCGGAATAGGATAAGGAACTGTTACACAGCAAACGAAATTAATTTTTATTCCATCACACTCCGCGGTTTACTAGACGTTGGTCTCAATTAGTGATGACATGCGATTTGGAAACGGGTGTCTAATATATAGGACACAGTCATACTTCCCAGATTTCAGAAATGCATAGAGATAAACAAATATTTAAACGACTACAACGAGAGCTACAGAATACCGTAAATTCTCGCATGATGATTCCAGCGTAAAATAAAGAAATAAAGAAAAACAAAGGCAGATTGAAACAAACAAATAAAAGTAAAAGTTATCCACAGAATACCGCGACGCTCCTGCAAGTATTATGACACAATGTGCTCATAACAGTACGTATACGCAGTGTTCGTTACATCCTGCTTTTGTAGGAACAGCAGCCGGAAGCCCTGAGACTAGCCGGTTGTGGAAACATAATCGGCGACAAGATGTGCTGACCACAACGCGCCAGACAAGAATGATTCCAGCGGAGGTGCCGCGGGTGGAGAGCGCGGTGCGGTGCGACGATATCCTGCTCCGCGCGCCAAGCAAACAGGGCGACGAAAGCTCCGCAAACAAAGCTGCCTATTGGCGCAGCCCGAGCTGCATGCCACTCATCACAAATGGCCGTTAATGAGAGGACCACGGAGAAGCTGGCAGACGGGCTCGTCCAAACGCGATGTGGCCTGGCGTCGCCATGTCCGCGGGCAAAGGATCAATCTTCGCGCATACTTCGCCCTTCATGCTAGCACTAAACCCAAACGTACCGGAGAGCCTCGCCAGCACAAAACATTTTCGCTACTCGGGCGCAACAACGCACAAAGCAAAACGGCGCCCGCCGCCACCTCGCAAGGAGCAGCCGAAAAGGTCGGAACCGGTGCGGAAATAATGAAGTCTTCTCCGGGTTCCATCAAGTTAATGGCCACCGAGAAACGTCACGTCGCAGGGAGCGTGCTCACAGCAGCCAGCCAGGCTGAGCTGTCCTCTCACTATTTGGAGAAGCCCGCTAGCCGAGGGCGGGTCACGCGCGTCCTACCCGCCGCTCGGCGCGACAGGCTGAGCGGTGACAAACACCCGATTCAATGGCGACGCCTTTTGCGGGGACTGCAGAAGTGCACTGCGATGCCACAGGGAAGCGCTACGCAAAAGCGCTACGAGCAACAGTCGTAGGCAAACAAGCCGCGCTGCAGCGACACCTGTCGCTTGTCAAACAAAGTGGACTCTGAGGAAACTATCCTCCACACGACGAATGGATCTATTTCGGCCGGCATGCGGACACCTACAAGGTACACAGTTGCGAAAGCAGAGAACGAGTCTCGCCACTCAACCGAGGCCCATGCCCATTTTCAAACAGTCTCGATATGTCCCCAAGTACGTCAACCAACATGCTTGACATGCGTGACCAAGCATGTAAGTGTCTGCGTAAGTTTCTCAATACTCGGCGATTTTGCCAAGACCACACTATAGCGAAGAGGATATCCCGTTACAAACGCCGCATATAACTAACTAAAATTACAAGGACCATCTAGTTCGAGAGCCCTAGAGACTTATGTGGGCTTTGCAGAATCACGACTAAATATTCCAGCTAAGCAGAGCTGGACACAAGCGCAGCTCTTTGTTGAAGCCTCCCAATATTCCCCGGCAAAGACTTTTTCCGGTTCTCGACGAACTTATTCACAGAGCTCGCGCGCCCTCAAAACCTTCTCCACGTGCCGCCCCGAGTAACTAGCGCCGAAGCCGGCGATGTTAAACGGGAACTATTGCAAAAGTGGGGGAAAAGCAGGCTGGCGAGCAAGCAATTGGCAACTACGGCATCGATTCTAGGAACACTAGAGGAGAGATGTTGGTAGAATTCGCGGAGAGGAATAGGCTCCGAATAATGAATACCTTCTTCAGGAAGCGCAGCAACAGGAAGTGGACCTGGAAAAGCCCTAATGGAGAAACACGGAATGAAATAGAATACATACTCCCCGCCGATCCCAGCATAGTGCAGGATGTAGAAGTGTTAGGTAGGATAAAGTGTAGTGACCATAGGTTAGTGAGGTCTAAGATTTCTCTAAACTCGAAGAGAGAAAGAATAAAGTTAGTCATGAAGAAGCAGGCCAACCTAGACGCAGTAAGGGTAAAAGCAGACAAATTCAGGCTGGTGCTCGCCAACAAATATGCAGCTTTAGAACAGGAAGATAAAGACAACATAGAGGTAATGAATGAAACCGTGGCTAGGCTGATCTCAGAAGCAGCAATTGAAGTGAGAGGTAAGGCGCCAAGGCAACCAGTAGGTAAGTTCTCCCAAGGAACAAATGACCTAATAAAGAAACGGCAAAACATGAAAGTGTCAAACTCGAGAGATCAGATAGAAATCGCTGAACTGTCGAAACTGATCAACAAGAAGAAAGTAAGGGATATCTGAAATTATAATGTGGAAAATATTGAGGAAGCAGTAAAATATGGACGCAGCATGAAATCAGTGAGAAGAAAACTAGGCATAGGACAAGGCAAAATGTATGCACTGAAAGACAAGCAGGGTAATATCATCAGCAATTTCTATGACATAGTAAAAGCAGCGGAAAAATTATATACTGACCTGTACAGTGCCCAGAGCAGCCAAGCTACTTTCATTCGAAGTACTGATGAACAGGATACAGAGACCCCTTCTATAACTAGCGATGAAGTTAGAAGGGCCTTGAAAGACATGAAAAGGGGTAAAGCTGCTGGAGAAGATGGAATAACAGCCGATTTAATTAAGGATGGATGAGATATCATGCTTGAAAAGCTTGCGGCCCTTTATACGCAATGCCTCACGAGTACAAATGTACCAGAAAGCGGGAAGAACGCCAATATTTTACTCATCCATAAGAAGGGAAACGTTAACGAATTGAAGAATTATAGACCCATTAGCTTGCTCTCAGTATTCTATAAAATGTTCACCAAGGTAATTTCAAATAAAATCAGGGCAACACTTGACTTCAGCCAACCAAGAGAACAGGCTGGCTTCATGAAGGACTATTCTACGATGGATCATATACATGTCATCAACCAGGTAATAGAGAAATCTGCGGATTGCAATTAACCTCTCTATATGGCTTTCATAGATTATGAAAAAGCGTTTGATTCAGTAGAGATACCAGAGATACCAGCAGTCATAGAGGCATTACGTAACCAAGGAGTACAGGAGGCATACGTGAATATCTTGGCAAATATCTACAAGGATTGCACAGCCACCTTGGTTCTCCACAAGAAAAGTAGAAAGTTACCTATCAAGAAAGAGGTCAGGCAAGGAGACACAATCTCTCCAATGCTATTCACTGCATGCTTAGAAGAAGCATTCAAGCTCTTAGACTGGGAAGGCTTAGGAGTGAGAATCAACGGCGAATATCTCAGCGACCTTCTGTTTGCAGATGACATTATCCTATTCAGCAACAATGGGGACGAATTACAACAAATGATTGAGGACCTTAACCGAGAAAGTGTAAGACTGGGGTTGAAGATTAATATGCAGTAGACAAAGATAATGTTCAATAGCGTGGCAAGGGAACAAGAATTCAGGATCACCAATCAGCCTCTAGAGTCTGTAAAAGAGTACATTTATCTAGGTCAATTACTCACAGGGGACCCTAATCCTGAGAAAGAAATTTATAGAATAATAAAATTGGGCTGGAGTGTATACGGCAGGCATAACCAAATCCTGACTGGGAGATTATACCACTGTCGTTGAAAAGAAAAGTGTACAATCATTGCCTTCTACCGGTGCTAACATATGGGGCAGAAACTTGCAGGTTAACAAACAAGCTCGAGAACAAGTTAAGGACCGCACAAAGAGCGATGGAACGAAAAATGTTAGGCCTAACGTTAAGAGACGGGAAGAGAGCGGTGTGGCTCAGAGAACAAACAGGGAACCCCGATTTTCTAGTTGACATTAAGCGGGAAAAGTGGACTTTGGCAGGCCATGTAATGCGTAGGATGGATAACCGGTGGACCATTAGGGTTACAGAATGGATACCAAGAGAAGGGAAGCGCAGTCGACGGCAGGAAACTAGGTGGGGTGATGAAGTTAGGAAATTCGCAGGCGCACGTTGGAATCAGCTAGCGCAAGACAGGGGTAATTGGAGATCGCAGGGAGAGGCCTTGGTCCTGCAGTGGACATAGATATAGGCTGATGATGATGATGATGATGACTGAAAATTAAGGCTATTATATTTCTAAATTAGTCTCTATAAAGTTTCAGCGGTTGATTATAAACGCGAACGAGCCTTCCGTACAAATGTGCAATGTTGATAAGGTAAATTTCGAAAGCAAGAGGAAGTCAGCCCTCTTTATTCCTCTTCCTTCAAGTATATTTCTTCGCGCCTTAAAAACCATGTTTGATCGTTTACTATGACTACTCCAACGAGGGAGCTTAACCTTATAACTTTTTTCCAGCATGTTCCTCCTTATAAAATTCCTACCAAGTTTAATTTTCATATTCCGCCTATAGTTTGAAAACCACGCAGCATTTCTAAAGGTGATCAAAATGCCGTAAATATACCAAAGGATATCGACATAGAGCGATGCAGCGGGACGCAAATCGCCATAACACTTCGGCCACAAGTGCTTGTAGCATATTGAGGTTTCAATAATTTGCAGACGAGTGATGTCCCGTCAGAAGTGCTAGGAGAAAGCGCATGTAAAAATTTTGTAATATATTTGCAGGGAGGGTTTCACTGCGGGCCGAATTCTTCTAAATGTGCATAACAGTTAAATTTCGCTGGTATGACTGTAGCAGCTCTAACACCGCTAGGCGTGAAGCCATCAATGAGTAGAGGAAGTGTACGGGCATAAGTCAAGAAATACCTGCAGAGATTCCACAGCTACCACAATTCTTAACAGAAAAAGCTGAAAAATGTCAATCGAAAATGTGTAAGGCAAGGTGACACGACCTCTCCAGTGTTATTAACCGCAACCTTGCAAAAAGTATGTAAGGGTAAACAAAGAATACCTGAGCAACCTGCAGATAGCATATGACAGATCGTCCTGTTGAGCAACGCTGCAGATGACTTGCAATAAAATACAGAGAACCACTTGAACCCGAAAAGTCCAAGGGTAGGTTTGAGGGTTAATATAGAAAACAATAAGGTAAGGGTGGAGATTTTCACAAGGAAATAAAAGTTATAATTCAATATAGTAGTCAGCCTAGTCAGGCTGTGCGGGACTTCCTTCACCTATATAGGCCACATGGTCACAGGCTATCCGTATCATACGAAGGAAATTTCCAGACGAATAAAAATGGATTGAAGTGGCTATGAAACGTCCGCCGACGTCATGAACGGCCGCTTACCGATATCCCTGAAAAAAAAAAAAAAGAGCATGCGGTCAGTGTATTCCACTAGTCGCTTGGTAAGCCATGGGGCTCAAGCTTGATGGATAATGAAGAAACTTGAGAATAAGCTAAGGACCGCACAGAAAGCGATGGAACGGAAAACGATAGACGTGACGTTGATTACACAGCACACACAGGTCAGACGAAGACGTGCAATCATGTAATGCGTAGCAGAAAATAAACGGTGATCTGTCAGAGTAACGCACAGGGTGCGTGCCAAGAGTAGGTCAACGCAGTCGAAGACGGTAGACGATTACATGGTGTGATGAGCGGTAATTTCCCGGCACAGCTAGGATGGAGTCGGCTGATGCTATAGTCGGCGGTAATTGGAGATCCCTGGAAGGTCTTCGTTCCGCAGTGGACAAATAGTACGGTGGCAACGATAATAATTGAACGCGTTAAATATTTAATACATAATACCACAGGAGAAACCATTTAAAGATTTCTAACAGCCGCGGGAAACAGCGACGAGGGACGCATGGGTATACCTTCATGAAAACTGAAAATGGTAGTCATGATACTTTCAAAGCTTGGTGTTGCATATGGTATTGAGTTACACGGTATCACAGAAAATATGACGAATTAAAAAAAAGGACCACGAAAACAACCAAATAGAAACTGACTGGCACATCAACGAAGGCCAACCTCAAGGAAGAGATCGGATACGCTATAGTTACGCGAATATTACATTATTTTTTAGGGCAATGTGTCACATTGCTTACGCAGTCATTTTGTTCACCCAGCTCATGCAGAAAAGTCCGTTTGGCTGCTGAATCGAGAGCCATCCACTCCTTCGCAAGCTGATGACCGACGTCTGCCGCCTATCGTATGATCCAGTATGTGGCCAGCACGCAAAAAAAAAAAAAAGGGGGCTGCAAACAGGCAAGGCTTTGTAATGCGAAGGCGTGCCGTGCGGGGTGGACAGCGCGAATCCAGATTCCACGGAGAAGAGCGCAGGGCGGTTGTGGTACGGCCTGCAAGCTTCGTTCTTCCGCTAAGCCCCGAGGTGCCGGGCCACTCCTGGTAACTTCGCTGGCGGCAGTGCTTATTTGTTTCAGCGCGGGCTTCCTCCTCGCGTCCAAACTCGAGAGAAGAGCTGCCAAGGAACGAAAGGATCCTTTGCAGTGTGAAAAGCGCCTCCGGAGGTGGGCGCAATAAAATGGTCTCCCCATCTTCATGCTCTCACTGCGCAGCGTCTCCTCCCTTTATGCCTGCTGTTCCTTCGCTTCCGAGCGCTCTACTTTTGGGAATTGTCTTTTAGGCCACCAAGCACTTTGGCCCCGAAGATCTGCCAACGGGCAAAACGAAACGAGTCGGGAAAGTACGAAAAAAAAAAAAAAAAAAAAACTTCGGCGCCTCCCTGCTGGCATAAGTCGACGCGCGTATCTCAACGCAAGTGTGCATCTGCGCTGTAAAAAGTTAAAAGAAGCTAAACATGGACCCGAAGGAAACGCTACGTCCGGGGGCAGCCTGGGAGACAAAAAAAAAAAAAAGAGAGAGAGAAAATACCAGAAACCCAGAAAAAGAAAATGTTAAGACCACTTTCAAGCCGAGGTAGAAAGCCTCCGCCGCCACGCTGCCGGCACGGCTGTCGTAGGCTCGACGGCAAAATGGACGGAGTGCGAACTTCTGTCACAACTCTGGAAGTTCTCTAGACTTGGAACCATGCCCAAGTGCGCACCGGCTGGCTGCGCGGCCGGATCGACGCAAGGAGCGGTCTTGCGAGTCGATATGTGGGTGAAAGAAAGAAATGATATGCAGGATACGTCTGTCCTCTTTCTCGCAGTTCTAAAGGCAAGAGTGCAACCAGATCGTGGAGTGGATATGAATCAGGAGAGTGCCGCTGCAAAAGTTTTCGGGCCGCCGCTGCTACTAAGAAGACTATAGACCATTGCCAATATGTAAGGGACAGTGCAACAAAACAGGGTCAAATAAGTTTTGGAAGAAATTAAACGAATTAAGCATGTCCTTTTCTTAAAATGATTTTGTGAGTGTGTACCCATGAAAGATCGTTTGGTTGAATGATTCGAATTGTCTATTGAAAATATTGATTGAGACAAAGCCCGCAAGTCTGGAGCAAAGGCAGCAGGCCTCTGCGTGCACTCGCCTATACAATACTGGTATACGACGTTAAAAAGGTAGTGGGAGGCCCACATCTGTTTGAACACGTGTGCGTGCAGCGGCGGAAATATGTCATAATAGGCAGCAACCATGCAGCGTTAGATACACGTCGGTACTGGTAATAGAAGGATGCTGCACGGTAGAAGAGCAGGCCAAAAAAAGCGCTCCGTACATCTGGATGTTGAACGCTGAGCAATAGAAAAGAGTTGATGACCGTTGGGACGGTCGCACGCATTGCACGCTTGAGGCTGCGGCGTTGGTTGCGTCTGAATGCACCCAGTGGGAGGCAAGCTTCACCGAGAGTCTGCCTTGAGAAAGTGCAATATAAGCGTTTTTGGCTTTATGCTCTTCAACCCCGTAGTGTGTCGGTGCGAAATCCGCGCTAGTGTATCATGTTCTTAACACTCATACAGCATGTCTGGATTGAAAAATCACCGACTTCCTATCACATGCTGGTGCGGGCGGTGTTAAGAAAAGTCCTTAAGTCTTGTTGACGACCTTCTTTGATAATGCGCCAGCGCCTTGACTGCTGAGATACCGAGAGAGAGAGAGAGAAAATTCCGGCAGAACCCACCTCACGATGACTGTCAGCGTTATTGCGATTAGCATTCAAGCAATGCGGCGACACACCGCATTGCCACCACCAAAACGCGTCATGCCATGAGCCGCGTACTTCTCCTCTCTCGCGCTTTCCGCGAGACACGCTGCGCCATCCAGGGACGTGCCCGCGAAGTCTCCCTCCTTTTGCGTGGCCTCCAAGACTACACCGGTGGCGCGCTGGCGCGTGCTACCGCTGACAATTAATCCCTGGCTGCCCGCGGGCATTCATGGTGCAGCGCTAAAGCGCCAAGATGATGTGCTTAGGAACTCGCATGACGGGGGTTCCGAACACGCCCAGCACCGGAATAATTCTAAATGATTTTTTTTTATTTAAGACCGGCGTAAATGGGCTAGCTATATATATGGATAGGCACAAGGTTGCTGAAGTAAGCTAACAATGCTAATTGCATTAAAAAAGGCTTTACAAAATGGTTCCTCGAGGTGTAGTTGGGGAAGAGGGAAGTAGATATGGTACCTAGAGCACTGCACGGGCTCGGGCTTACCCGAAAGCCCGGGCCCAGCCCGGGCCGGGTAGAACAGTTTTTTCACGGGCTCGGACCGGACTCGGGCACGGCATGTGCTTTTTGACCCGGGCCCGGGCCGGGCTCGGGCTTTCTTGTGGTGTGCATGTGACGTGCAGCGAGTTATTCTCGGGCGTCTCAACTCTGAAAAACATTATTTTTCGGTCTCGGGCCGGGTTCGGGCCGGTTTCGAGTCGGGCTCGGGCCGGGCTCGGGCCTAAGGTAAAGGGGTGGCGGGCCGGGCCGGGCGGGTAACGTAGATTATTTCCGGGCCCGGGCCGGGCCCGGGTCTCGCCATAAAAGTTTTGATCGGGCTCGGGCGGGCCGCCCAACGTAAAAACGGGCCCGGGCGGGCCCGGGCTGAAAAAATCGGCCCGTGCAGTGCTCTAATGGTACCACGTACGTTCACTACTGAAACCTCCCATGCGAAGTTCATACAATTCGGTCAAGTCAATTCCCAAGCCAGTCAAGCGACTCTCGCGTTACTACACGGCTTGTGCAGCTTCTAAAGGATATCCTAGTCCTGAGCCGGCGTTTGGGTCATTGCAGTCGAAGAGGCCAGCGGCGTGGATGTATCGCGCAATCACGTCGAACGACGAAGCGATTTGAGCCGCGTGAGTTTCTTCCGATTCCCCAAATTGCGGAATATATACGTATGCGCAACAGTTTGTGCGCCATGGTGAGATGATGCATCATACGCGCAGAATTATCGAAGGAAGGCAGGCTCATTGGCTCGACAGAGATGCTAAACACGACAAAGGCGTCAAAGAAACGACACGTATATCGTCATCATCATCGAGGTCAGGATGGCCCCTATATGAAGCATGAAAAGCTGTTTAGTAAGTATGTATTATCTCTTCAAGGTACGAGAGAAGCGTGGGCAATCCTTTCGGAAAAGTATCACCAAATCGAATATAGGAGAAACACGGCTATGACAAACACGACACTGACAAACACCGAAAGTTTTCTGTCGGGCTCACCTTTTGGGCATCGTACCACAATGCCAGACACTGCGTTCATTAAGGCGCAGTGTTTTGATTTGATTCAATTTTTTTTATATAGGAAGGAGGGGGGAGTGAGGAATGGTATCCGCTGGGGGCGGCCGGCCAAGAATCAGATGGTACTCGGTACAGGCCACCTACGGTGGAGGGCTAACAAACCAGACGAGTCTTGCATGTCCTGCTTGCATATGCATGGTGCATGAATGAATGCTTCTTCAGGTTGCAGAGTCTGTAAACTTTAAAACAGCACTGATGCAGCCCCGCAGCGAGCTGTATACGTGCTTCATTCGTGCACCGTACGTATCTCATCGAGCTCCGTACGTGAAACACAGGCACTCCAATGGGGGCGGAATGCGAAAACGCTCGTGTACCGTGCATTGGGTGCACGTTAAAGAACCCCTGCTGGTAAAAATTTATTCGGAGCCCCCAACCACGGCGTGCCTTATAATCAGATCATGATTTTGACACGTAAAAGCCCAGAATGTATTAATTTTTACGTGACACACAGGACAATCCTAACGATATTCAGCATATATTTGCATGTTGTTTCAATGGTAGGCAATGCCCCAGAAGGCATACCAGCGTAGTACGTTCTATTTTGAACTGCTACGTTCGACAAAGATCTACTACGCCTGGTCGTGTCACGCTGGTACTATACAATGTTGCAGCTAAGACTGCATACCTCATCAATACCAGTATACTATAGTACCTTGGTTTTGAATACATGCCATGCCCATCTGTTTTCTACAAAAAAGCTGGCCACAAGTGCTTGGACGTAAACTCGCCCACTTTTACTACTTCGCTATCGGAAATAGGTAATGTTAGCAATTCTACAACAGATCGCAGTACGCGCCAACCTCTACGATGTCGGGCCAATGCAATAGCCTGTTCATTAACCACCCACCATACCAGAACAAGCACATCAGATGCATCGAGCAGTGCGTGAAGCATGATTGCAGTGCTACATCAAAAAAAAAGAAGAAGAAAGAAAGAAAGAAAGAAAGAAAGAAAGAAAGAAAGAAAGAAAGAAAGAAAGAAAAGGAAAAGAACCCAAGGCGACACTACAACCGAATTATAAAGAGACCAACGACATCGCACGAAGCCCGGAACCCCCGGCCACAGCCCCCATCCACCGTTCAAAGACTCGGCAACGCGCACATTCACCACAGCCTCACCACGTTGTAGCTGCGCCGCGCACGGGGCAAAGCGGGGACAGGGTCAAGGGAGAACAGGTGTTGCGACGACGGGCCCGCTGCCGCCTCCTCTCTCTTCCGCGCCGTCCTCTGACGCGGGGGCACTAGCGTGCAGGGATGTGCTTCGTCCCGAGTTTCAACAGCGCAAGCACGAGCACGAGAGGCGCAGTGCATTGTTCCCTCGCAAAGGGACAACAATAAAAATTGGAACCGCGGCGGGGGTCCCCAAGAGAGAGGGCGGTGAACCGGGGCGGGACTTCCCCCTCCCGCGCGCTGCCGTTTTCTTTCGTTTTGGTGCCTTAGAATTATCTCAAACTGCCCTGCCTGTGCGCACGAGTTCGCTGCCGGGAGGTTGCCCCGCGCCATCTGTCGCGTGGAGCACTCGTGACCACCGCCCGGCTGCCAGGCTCCAGCTGCCGCTGCTGGTTTTGCCACGGCCGTGAGGCAACGCGGCTGCCGTGGCACCTCTGTGCGCGCGCAGAACAGCCGTTTAGAAAAGCGCACGCAGCATCCTTGCCGAACAACTCCGTTCATGATCGAAATGACGACAGCAATTAATCGCAAGCCTGTAGGTACAAAGATTCCAGACACCTATAGCTGCGAGTGTTATTGGTCGGTTATACAGCCACTGCAATTATGGCAGGATACGAGAGTGAGATAGCGCGTGTGTTTGGCACGGCTTATACGCCGCGAGAGTTGAAGGAGCAACCACAGGCTCTTCGTGAATAAGTAGTTGCGGTGCATATTACCACGTATGGGAAACAAGGCCGCACTCATAACGAAATAACAATACCAGACGCTTGAAAGGTCATCGCAGCTTCGCAGACGTCTAGCCCAAAGAAAGGAATCATTTGACATTAACAGGCGCATATTTTACAGGCAGCAGTAATAACGTCGGCGTTCGTCCCTATGAAAGTACAGCAGCCCTGCCAGTTCCAGTACAAACTAATGGGAGCGAGGCAGACATAAAACATAAAAAGCGTACGGATCTCAAATAACGGGTAAACATACCAGATCATTCAAGAAATTAGAGCAAATTTACCAGAAGCCAGCACAGTGAAGACATTTTCTTTTTCTGCAGCGCATCGTTATCACATAACTTAATATGTGAGGATCACAATGAATCACCTAACATCCGCAAATGCATTGTTTCAGTAATTACTACAGGAGACATAGACAATGGGAAATGAGAAGAAAACGACAGGGAGGTTAGCAAGTGCAAGGACCGACCGGCTACCCTTCACTGGTGCAAGCGGTGGGCTTCTAAGATAAAAGTAGTAAAGACGAGATAAATTATAATCTGTGGTTGAAAAAGTTCATATTGTCGTGAGTGATCTAGACAAGTATACCATGATTCTTTGGTCAAACATGAGGCGATTGTCCAGTTTGTTTAGCGATGTCAAATGTGGTAAACTGACAGCGTGTCACAGTGCCGAACCAGAACGTCAATGCATTTCGCAACATATGTTGAACATGTATTCCTTGAAACCGGTGCTAAGCACAGGATTACTGCTCGGCTGCCATTTCACAGCTGGAACATGTGCTCTAAAGTGACTAATTACAAATTGAATTAGTGGAATTTTGTGAATTACCTACGTCACTTTGAAATTTGTCTTGCAAGAACTATTCGCCTCTTCAAGCAACCTTGCTGATTTGACAGAATTGCGATATCTACCGCAGGAGGTATCATCAACAAGTATCTTTCCATTAGAATGGAAAACCCGGTATAAAATACCGCTTCGAACAGGAGGCTAAGCATACAACGTACGGAATGTTACAAACTCTAAATTATAGGCGGCTAAGAAGCATACCTAGAGTTATCGCTCTGTAGTGGCTTTGTTTCCTGGCTTGTGTAGGTTTAGAGCCTTGGATAACACGAGACTGACAATTGCAACCGTTTTTTTTTCTTTTTTTTTATTCCACCATTTGCTTTCTTCTAGCAATACACAGGGAGCCGGCACGCCCAAGTCCGCGTAGGTGCGCACAATACGGTGACCGGATTCAGGAAACGCGCTCGCACCCCCGCAGGCCAAGGTGTGGCCTCCAGTGGCCGCTCGGGGTGCACACCTGCTGCCTCGAGGCGCACGCTAGGCACGCGCCCGCCACGTGCCGCTCGCAGATGTCACCGGCACGCTGAGAGCACGTGACCAGCGGTCTGGTTACAGGCGTCACGACAAAGTCGGGTCGAAGAAACTCGACGAACGTCTTCCGCCGAGACCACGCCTTTCTTCCGAGCCGTCCCAATAAAGACGGCGCGTGGAACAGCCTCACCACCGGAGCCAAGTCCTTCGACAACAGCACGCGTCCAAGCCGCACCCGCCTGGCCCCAGGCCCTTTAAACATGCGGCACGCGGCCATTCAGGTGCACGCCCTCTCTCTCCGGCGACTTCCGACAGCCATCTGCTCCTGACACGAATAGAGCGCGTGCATCCTCCTATCGGCTCCCAATGAATGCCTCCCTTGGCACGAAAAACCAGCGCGTGGTTCCCCCCTGTTCGAGCCGCTCCTCTCGGTAGCGTGCAACCTTCCCCGCGCACCAGGGCGCACGAGCCGGCTCAACACTCAATCCCGAGAGCACGATTTGCGGACTGTTTACCGTCTGCCTGGGCAAGGAAGGGGGCAGAAAGAAAGAAAGACCTGAAGCCAAAGGCCAGGGGAAATGGCTTTCGAGACAACAACAGCAGGTGAAGAGTACCACTAAGCAACCGCGCACGTTTCTTTTTTCTTGCTTTCTTAGCTTCGTGGGCAAGGCTGCTTCCCATTTCT